>NC_064615.1:830488862-830791892 GCF_023898315.1 Schistocerca nitens
TCTGACCATTCGTACTGCTCTTTCTCTGTATACATTCAATATCCCTCGCTAGTCCCTTCTGGTACGGGTCCCATACACTTGAGCAATATCCTAGGATGGGTCGCACGAGTGATTTGCAAACAATCTCCCTTGCAGACTGATTGCATTTCCCTGGTATTCTACCAGTAAACCGAACCCTGTTATCTGCTTTACCCACGACTGTGTTAACTTTCCACTTCGTTTCCCTATTAAGTGTTATACCCGAGTATTTGTATGAATTTGCAAATTCCAACTGTGACTCGCTAATGTTGTATTCATAGTATACTATATCTATTCGTTTTGTTAGGTGCGCAGTATTACATTGTTGAATACTTAAAGCAAACTGCCAGTCAGCGCACCACTTCGAAATCTTATCAAGGTCTGACTGAACTTTCGTACAGCATCGTTGAGACTATAGTCTACCTCAGATAACTGCATCATCTGCAAAAAGGCTGAGTTTGTTATTAATATTGTCCGTAAGACCATTAATACACAACGTAGGCCAACCACTTTCCTGGGGTAAACTCGAAGTTACTTCAATATCTGTCGACTACTCTCCATCCAAGGTAACGTGTTGTGTCCTCCCTACCAAGAAATCCCCAAGCATTTCACATATTTCGTCTTATACCCCATATGACAGTACTTCTGCTAATAAGTTTAGATGTGGTACTGAGTCAAATGCTTTTCGGAAATCGAGAAATATTGTATCCGTGTGACTGCCTTGATCCATGGTATTCAGGAGAAAAATGAGAGTTTGGTTTCACATGAGCTATGTTTTCGAAACCTTTGCTGGTGGGCAGGAAGAAGATCGTTCTGTTCGATATACCTCATTACGGTTGAGCTCATAATAGTTCCAAGATTTTAAAATAACTCGATGTCAAGGATATTGGACGAAAGTTTTATGGATCACTTGCGCTACCCTTCTTTTAGACAGGTGAGACCTGTGTTTCCTTGCGAGTACTGAGCATAGCTTTTTATTCGAGCGATCTACGATAGATTATAGTTAACAGAGGGACTAACTAAGCTGCGACTTGTGCATAGAATCTGACAAGGGTTCCATCAGGCACTGGCGATTCGTCGAATTTTAATGATTTCAGATTTTGGGCTCGAAGCACTATGAAACTTAACAACTGAGGTCATCAGTCCCCTAGACTTAGAACTAATTAAACCTAACTAACCTAAGGACATCACACAGATCCATGCCCGAGGCGGGATTCGAACCTGCGACCGTAACAGCAGCGCGGTTCCGGACTGTAGCGCCTAGAACCGCTCGGTCGCAACGGCCGGCTGATTTCAGATTTTCTCAACACCCACTGTCACTAATCTCTGTTTCACTTATCTTTTCAGTGTGTGAGGTGACGGGCGAATTGCGGCGCCCTGAAAATGCTCTAAGTTGGCGTGGCCGCACTGGACTCTCGCCAAAGCCGGAGCCCAGCAGCAAACACGTGGCGGCAAACATTAGCCGGACGAGAGGGGTAGCCCCAGCGCATGGTCCAGCCGCGTGGCTGGGGATTCCGCTGTGACGGGGACGGTGCTTTGTGAAATTGAAGGAGACACGCCGGGAGCGCCAAAGGTGGCGGACTCTGTGAATCCTTAGTAGCAGGCATTTCACAGTTCGTATATAAATTAATAGTAGCCAGATGAATCATGATACTTCAAAAAGAAACATGTACATTACCATTAATTGCACGACGATTCTGGTGGTGTAATCAGATTTTCAATATCTTTATTAGTTTAAAGCCGGCCGCGGTGGTCTAGCGGTTCTGGCGCTGCAGTCCGGAACCGCGGGACTGCTACGGTCGCAGGTTCGAATCCTGTCTCGGGCATGGGTGTGTGTGATGTCCTTAGGTTAGTTAGGTTTAAGTAGTTCTAAGTTCTAGGGGACTTATGACCTAAGATGTTGAGTCCCATAGTGCTCAGAGCCATTTTTTTTAAAGTTTAGTAAAATGGTTCAAATGGCTCTGAGCACTATGGGACTTAACAGCAGTGGTCATCAGTCCCCTAGAACTTAGAACTACTTAAACCTAACTACCCTAAGGACATCACACACATCCATGCGCTAGGCAGGATTCGAACCTGCGACCGTAGCAGTTGCGCGGTTCCGGACTGGGCACCTAGAACCGCTAGACCACCGCGGCCGGCAAAGTTTAGTATCCGACAGTAAATTATACAAGTAACAACCAGCAACAAACTTCCAAAATCTAAACGGTTCTTCCTATTTCGTCGATCTACGCGTCTTTAGGAAGATATTAGTGTAAACCTAAATTGGTATGAATTACAGACATGTAACTTAAATAGTACATGAGTTATTGGAGGTCAAAGTAACCGATTACTATCGATCGCGTCAGGCCATAAGTAGTCCACAGTAACACTGAGAAACGGTAGCAGCATACTTATAAACATATTTATTCATCATGTCTTCGTTTATATCCGATATATGCTAGTCATTAAGAAATTGGTCAACTATTTACTGTGTATTAGAAAGCACAGAGACATTAGGCTACTGGCCTACTTTTACTTGCTATTTCTTTGATATTTGTCTATTTCATTTATTTATGTATTTAATAATGTGCGTTAGAGCGTGTATATAGTCCAGCCATAGGAATATTTATTTAATGTCAACTTATTTAAATGTAAGTCCAGTATTTAGAAAGTGTTTTATGTTTGTGAATGTGCAATGGCTTGAAGACATGGCGGGAGCTCTCTAGGCAGTCACAGCGCTCGTTAATGGGGAGACTCGATGGAAGTGGGAGAACAGTCGGTCGCACAGGACACGGGAGGGACTGGACGCGATGGTGCGAGGGACGCAGGGTCGCGAGAGAGACTTGGAGTGTGGAGCGATTTGCGCGTGGTCGCGAGAGATAGAAATACTTCGGAATGCGGTCTTGTGAACTTGTGAGATTTCCGAGGTTTCTACAGTGAAGACGTAGTGTGCGTTTAGAAGTGAATATATCGCGAGCTGTGTTGTTGATAACTAATTACGTGCAGTAGGAATCCTTTGTTTCCCAGTTATTAAGCTTATATTTTATTTAATTGCTGGACCATCGACAGCAACAAGTGTTTTGCAGAAATATACCGCATTCTCAAAAGTACTCCCACTATCGTACTTATCATTTAAAGTCGTTAAGATAGTACCTGCAGATTTTATTTAACTGCAATCTTTCATTTGTAAACGTTTATGTTACGTTCAAAATTCGCAATTGCCGAGTGATAGGAACTTCTACCATTCGATTCATGTGTCTATTAATATTGTATGCTGTGATCACAGCAGTATTTGGCTTGTAATGCGGCAACTACGTATCCCAGCCCCTAGACAACGAAACCAGCCAAACTCTAAGTCGGAGGGTGCGTAGTTATTTTTGAAAGCCCGCAAGTAGTGCGAGAACGATGATGGGACAGTTCTCTCTGTTTCCATTTGTAAAGGAAACATTTCTGCTTTTGCTTAGCCACTCTCAATTTCAGTTCCAGTCTTGTCCAAGAGTGAATGGACACTAAATTGTTTTACGTACTAATTTTGTTGTCTAGATACACGCAGGTTCTTTCAGAGCCATCCGTCAGTAGGGAGAGAAGACGGGATGTGATGGAAGAATTTGAAAAAAGAAAAAGAGAGAAAGAAAGAAAGAAACTGTTTGCGCAAGAACTGTCACAGATTTCCAAACATTTATGTCGTGGTTGTCTCCCGATAGGCAACTATAGGACCACTGGAGTTGTGTGACACAACCTCGTGCTATGAAAAACTGCAGAGAATTTCAGATGCCAAGTAAGAAGATATAAACAGATTTTTTCGTAAATATAACATTTACTTCTTTTCAAGGGACGTGCTCTTCTCGCTCCCTTTTAATGCTCCACGCGGCACTGGTGTAATGAAAAGTGTTGCCGAGGGCCGGGAAGCGGAAGCAGGTCCCGCGCCTGTTCGCATGCAGCGCACGTAACTTAATTTCTCTCGAGTGGGATCTGCCATCTCCGGGACGCAGGACGCAAAACATAAGGACAGCGCGGCTGGAATGATAAACTGGCGCCTTCCAGGTAAGGAAAAGAAACGTCTCCCAAACTTAGAGGATTTACCTTCGTGTTTAGTTAAGGTGTATGGAGTATATTCTGTAGGATGCCATAATCAGTGTGTTGCTTGTGTTGACGATGGTTGTTAATTCTCATAGGGATTTTCTTATGCTCGATTTTTAGCTACTTTGTGTGAGAATGACTGTTACTCGGCAAGGCCAATTGTCGTCACGGACGAAGCGACAACTAACTCATGTTGACGTCACAATCCAAAAAAGAAAATCTTGAGGATGATAGGTGAGACATCATCATCGTCATTGGGTTGTCTGTCTTGAGGCAGGTTTTGACTGCATAGCCCTCCATGCTTCATTCTAAAGTACCCTGCTTGAGGCCTGCTGACATCATCCAGTATCTGGAACCTTCGTCTGCCCTTCCCTCTCTTTCCCGGAACGAAACCTTCAATTGTCTGTACCAGAAGTCAATCTCTTCTTATATTGTGGCCTATCCAGTTCAGTTTCCTGTTCTTCACCGTCAGCAGCATCCTCCGTTCTTCTCCAACTCTCCCTCGGGGAAGCCTGAAACCACTAGAGGGCGCGTTCTCAGGTGGATCGTGGAACGCCTCCCAGATATAATTGGTAGGAGGAAAATCAAATACCTCCCGCGGACCAATAGGCAGCTGCAGTGTCTGACTCAGAGTGAGCGACTGCAAGCAGCGTCTGATCCAGAGTGGGCGGCTGGTATCATATGTGGAAACCAACGGGAAGCTACCTGTAACATTAAGGTTCGACCTGCGACAGCAATCGCACAACTTGCGTACGGGCCGCTAGTCGCCGCCGCGAGCGCTAAGAGCGCATTGCGAACGCAGGCGCGCGTGTTGCGTACGGGCCGCGAGGTGCCGCCACGAGCGCAACCGTAATATAAGTGCCTACGGAGTTCGGCCAGCTCTGATTTTGTTGGCATCTCATTTTTGCCTATTCTGTTATTTGCTTAGTTGCTTAGCTCTTATTCGTTTATGGCTCATGTTATTGTGCTCTCTTTCAGCCATTCTGATTGTTTTGATTTACTCCCAATTGAGAAGTGCTCATTTTGCCATTTCACTTTTGCATATTTCTCATTTTGCTAATAATATGCTCCTTAGCTTTTTACAGTTGAATTGATTAACATAGTCTCATGTACTGTTTGTTGATTTCAGCCTGTTCATATTTTTATGTTCTTTAAATACTGTAATAATTATCGGTAGCATTTCTTCCCTTAAACTTGTGTAAAATATTCTCGATGTAGGAATTGTTCTGTGACACCGGTGTAAGATTTTGAATATATATTATATACGAAACTGTGCTTTAAAAGGAATTTATTTTTTCAGTGCTACTACATCAGACGACAATTTTGTGATATGAGGGAGAAATTTGAGGGGCGGACCCATGGAAATAGTCTTAAATGATCCCCTTTAAAAATAAAAATTTGTGACACTGAAAGATGTGACACAGTCGGCACCGAAAATTTATATATCAAATTATACGTCCCCCACCACATACCTATTCCCAAGGCGCACTTGATATGGTCCTCTATGTGCAAAATAATGATTCCGGATAAGTGAGACGACTTGCTGTTAATGTCATTAATTTTGCTGACGACGAGGAGGAGAAAGAAATGACAGTACTGAAAGAAACGGTGACGGACAGTGCAAGTACAATGTTAAGAAGTAAAACTTAAGCTAATAATTAACTTTTAAGCCCTTTGTGTTTGGAATCTCTAATGTGTCCGCGTGCCGCAGCTGACTATCTTGTTCCCAATTTGAACTGAACTCGATGTGATAATCTACGGCGGTGAGCTGCCTGTCACCATCGTGTTAATTTGATGAATTAATACCGCTTTACCGTTACAGGTAAAAACATAGGTGTGCAAAACATAAAGACGAAAATGTGTCACTGCCAAGTACCGTAGCGCGATAAAACTTGGACCATTCGTAGAAAATACTTCTATGATATAGTACAGAAGGTAACAAACTGAGCCGTGTGACTCGCCGGCAATACATCGATTCGCAAGTTTGTGCTGTTTTCTGCTGCGCGTCAGCTGTGGGTGGCAGCGCCGCCTGCTGGAAGTCATGGTATATCTGGGAGGTGTGGCTCCGAGCCGCGGGCAGTGAAGAACGGACACAGGTTAACAGCGGACGTCTCTTGACTGCTACGGCATCTGGACTGGCTTCAGCACGAAGTGGGTAGTGTGTTCCGCAGGCCGTATTTTCTTACCTCAACAGTTGCTAATGGCCGGTGAGAACGTAATGATGCACGTACGACGTATTGCTGACACACTGTCTCACCTTGTAAGTCGTTTGTGTTTGGTAGCTCCAATGTGACCAGGTAACGCAGCTGGCTGTCTTGTTTCTAATTTAAACTGAACTCGACGTGCAAAACTATTGTTTTAATTTGCTGAATTAACGGCCTCTCCTGATTGGCCTCGTTACTTTGTGATCACATTATGAGTGAATTAAAGTTTCTAACAGTCGTAAAGGTCAGGGTAGGCAACAAGGGTGCTGATATATTTTGCAGTTAAAGATTTTTTATGCTGTTTTAAATCTGTGGTCATGCATGATGAATTCTTACCAGAGCTCTGGTTGTTTTGCCTTATAGTATTGTTTTTTTTTTTTTTGAAATAGCAAGAGTCAATTTGAATGTTTTAATCTGATGTTTTCAAAAATGGTTCAAATGGCTCTGAGCACTATGGGACTTAACTTCTAAGGTCATCAGTCCCCTAGAACTTAGAACTACTTAAACCTAACTAACCTAAGGACATCACACACATCCATGCCCGAGGCAGGATTCGAACCTGCGACCGTAGCGGCCACACGGTTCCAGACTGTAGCGCCTTTAACCGCTTGGCCACACCGGCCGGCAATCTGATGTTTTCCATACATTTCCTAATTCGGGCGTTGGGCTGGATACATGCGTTGGCTTGCAGGTGGCTCTAGTTCGTTCCTGTGTTTGCTATACCAGCGTGCCCAGTTAATTATTAGCTCTGTTAAGTCACTGCGCTGCGTTTGTGTACTCGTGTCATCACTACCTGCTAGTTGCTTGCGTGACTGGTTGCTTCATGGCTGCGCTCGCTAAAGCTTGTGTCCACTCCAGCCCTGAATTTTCTTAGTATCCTAAGCCTGATAAATCTGTTGTTATGTATGACTGTAATCGAATTTGATCCGTTCCGTTGTCGCTTGCTTTTGATCAAACTTAGTCTGCATCTCCATGTTTCACTCGACGGGCGCGAGCATCTTCAGAAACTAAGTAGCCTAGTGCCAAAAAAATGTTCAAATGTGTGTGAAATCTTATGGGACTTAAGTGCTAAGGTCATCAGTCCCTAAGCTTACACACTACTTAACCGAAATTATCCTAAGGACAAACACACACACACCCATGCCCGAGGGAGGACTCGAACCTCCGCCGGGACCAGCCGCACAGTCCATGACTGCAGCGCCTAGACCGCTCGGCTAATCCCGCGCGGCAGCCTAGTGCCCCATGTTGAGGATATGTGGCTATGTATTGCGCTGCTGGTGTTACTCTGTCACATAGTAATAAAGCTGTCGCACACAGGTATGTGACACTTCTGCGTCCTTCACAGGGATCACTGAACACCTGGCAGTATTCACACCTCTTATGTACCCTGCCAGACCCGACACCAACAACCTCTTCATTGTGCGGGCTTTATCGTGGTCCTCCAAAAACGAATAACTAATCCTCCATTGTTCTCGTGTAGCCTGGACTTGGCGATGGGACATACTTTTCCATCTCGCCATGCTGCGTCTGCCTTCCACTATAGTCCTCCTGCTTAGCTAAGTGGTAATATGTTTGTCTACCATCCAGCGGGCCCAGCTTCGATTCCCGGCTGGGTCGGAGATCTTCTCCACTCGTGGACTGGGTGTTGTATTGTCCTCACCATCTTTTCATCATCCCTGACACGCAAGTCACCCAATGTGGCGTTACCTGAAATAAGACTTGCAACTTCCCCGGATGGGGCCTCCCGGCCATCAATGCCACACGGTCATTTTTATCCCACTACAAATTCCTTTCTAGTGTTGGGTTGATAAAGAATTCCTTTGAATAACTTAGTTTTCACAATGACTCGTATATTTTTCCTTTAAAGCGGAGTTTTCATTATAGAGCGTTAAATTGGCTTATTCCATCAACATGCTCCATCAACAACTCATATACACAGAAGAACCCAGTTTAAAAATAAAAAAACAAAATGAATGTAGCCCAATCCTCAAGTTTCACTTCTGATTTCAAAGATATGTTTTCCTAGTTCCTATTAGTATGTACAATTTACTGTAAGAGGTTACAAAATAATAAAGTTTATCGCCATAAAAGAACTCTCTCTTCTCTCATCCTTCTTAGATACATTACACCATTGTACTTGTCAAAGAGACCTGCAACTACAATCATTTACGTAGTCGCCGACGGTACGTACATGTGCATAGTTGTGTTTATATCCGATCGTGTCAGGCAGTGTATTTTGCTTTCAGAACAGTTTGTTGCCTGTCCGACAAGTGAGTTGTTCCGCATTTAGCAGCTACGGGTATTCTGCTACCATTTTCGTCGTTTCTCTGTTCAATTTCTTTGACGTACGGAAGTCCACGTTTGGCACTTCAGAAAAAAGTCTGCCACAATCACAGACGACCCCACGCGACTCCTGATCTTTACTTTGCAACTGGTAAACTTTGTAAGACATAAGAGTCCTAAAATAACAAGTTATCCCCAATGTAACTTCCGTGTGAAGAACATGGTTGTCACACATCATTTTGTGCTTTTTCCAACTAATCTTATTGGAAATTTACGTCCTACTATCATTATAGGAAATCAAATGACAGAAAGAAACTCTAGGAACTCAAACGTGAAACCTGTTAAGCGTTTTTTACGAAATTGAGGAAAAATGTGTTGAATGGTTTTAGTAAATTTCTGAAGATACAGAAAGTTTGACGTAAAGTTTTAATCGACTGTTACTTGACGAATCTGTACCAATAAGACTGGATAAGTCTTTTTGTCGCTAAACCTAGAATATCTTGGAAAACTCTTGTAATAACGTATTAATTATTGCTAGCTTGAAATGGTGGAAAGCGGTAGAAATTTAGTAGGTTTTATTTTAACCCGTATACATAATTTTCAAGTAAAATTTCAACCCAGTCAGTTTAGAATTAGTGAATTACTTACTTATTTACCCATTTATTTATACTGTCAAGCTTATGGCTACCAGGCCATCTTTTACATCCAATCAGGAGTTACATTTTACATTACATTAATTACGATTAGAGTGTTATACATTTATCAGATTTCAGCGTTAAGAAATTACTGTCACGTAAATAGTTGGAACAGTAACAACTACAGCAGAGAAAACACAGTATACTGGTCAACGGAAAGTGGAACATTAAAGACTAATTAAGGTAAGTAGTTTTGAAGTGTGAATGCATGTGGAGGGAGCGATGGAAGGGAAACAGAAAAAGGGACATTATTAAACGCATGTAATACTATATAGGTGTGGGGTAGGAACTGGTTAGCTGACTGAGATAAAGTATAAAGGGGACAACACTACAGCATTCGCTTTCCTGTTTGAAAGAGTGGAAATGGTCATATCGTAGCATTCTCGTTCTTGCCTTTGAAAGAATAGCAATGAAGGAAACAAATGATTTCTGCCTGTCGCCCTCTTCCCTGGCATCAAATTAGAAAAACCTAGTCTAACGGTATGCTGCTCTCCGGACCATAGTAACGTCGGATACTGCCTGATGTGCCAACGGCCTTGCCGCAGTGGTAACATCGGTTCCAATCAGATCACCGAAGTTACGCGCTGTCGGGCTGGGCTAGCACTTGGATGGGCGACCATCTGGTCTGCCGTACGCTGTACGCAAGCGGAGTGCACTCAGTCCGTGTGAGGCAAACTGTGGAGCTACTTGACTTAGAAGTAGCGGCTCCATTCTCGAAAACTGACATACGACGGGGAGAGCGATGTGCTGACCACATGCTCCTCCATATTCGCATCAGGTGACGCCTGTGGACTGAGGATGACACGGCGGCCGGTCAGTCCCGTTGGGTCTGCCAGGGGATGTGGACGGATTGTACGTTAAGTTTGCTGCCTCATGTGTTGCAAGGACTTCTATTACTGACTGAAATTAATTGATTGATGGAAATAATAGGAGATTGAGGAAACTAACGGTCAGCTAAAGGGAAGGCAGATATACTCTCGTGAACGCCACGAAATGAAACGCAGCCTCGATAGAAATAGATATTAACCAGCTAGTCGATAATTTCGGATTACACAAGATCCTATGGCTTGCTGTGGACCAAGTCACAAGCGCATGAAAAGACATAAAATACGAACATAAGTGTGCGGGGAGGAGACCCCCCAAGAGGGATCATTGCCGACAAAATTTTATTAAATAAATTTTTTATGCATAATGTTCGGGCTGGCCTGAGGGTGCTGGCCGGAAGACCATGGTCGGCACATTCCTGCCACGTGCTCCTCGGTCAGACTCAAGTCCCACGGGTTGGTTGCGCTGACGGGGGTACGCTACTAGCAAGGCGCGTTGGCGGAATCAATCCTCCAATCAGAGACTAATCGTGTGATCACGTGGGGACGCGGCCGGGAGCGGCGAGGGCGGCTTGGAAACAACTCCGCGCTCTCTTAGCTTCTGACCTCGGCACCGAGTAGTCGCTCCTCTAGCCTCTGCCTCTCTGATGAGCAGACGGCAACCCCTCTTGGGGCTGCTCGGCCCTACGTAGGCACCACTGTACCATCATTACAAGAATAAAATGGGTCCATTCCACTTCAATTAATTTTCATTTCACAACGCCCTCCGCTCCTGACCTCTATCCTGACGAACAAGTGGTGTCAGAAGTGGGATGCGACCCACCTTACGGTTGTAAAATCAACTCATCAGTTGAGTATGAGTACTACAAAGGGGCCGAGGCTGAGCAAGTAAAGGAAACTAGACCGAACGTGACGAGGCTGCAGCGCGCCATGCGCGTGCCAACCGGTCGCCTGCGTTGCAGAATGTGCGTGGCCGCGCACTAGCGCGCCAAAAGCGTGACGCAGTTCGCCGCCGGACGCGAGCCGAGGAGGGTCCGTGATGCAGTCACGCTCGCCGACGCCGACGCCGCCTCCGCTGTCCGTAGCTGCCACGGGCCTGCGCCGGGGTCCGGGGTGCGGCCCTCGCGCCGCCCCGCCGTCGCAGCTGTCCGCGCTGTCGCCCGCCGCCTGCTGCGCCCGCGCGTGATCAACGCGCCTGCCGCCGCTCGTCGACACCGCCGCCGTCCGTCGTCTGCGCGCCACCAAATAATGTAAGTCGCTAGCGACGCTACGGTGGTGTAGATGCCCACACTATTGTAACATGCCGATCACCAGGCAGCTATCGGAGGCAGGAGCAGCCGGAGAGGATGAAGATCCCCTCTTGGCGCTGCAGTCCCAGCTAAAACAATTAATTTTAACTAACGCGGAGCTTAAGCAACAGATAGATGATCTTAAAATGGCTTCTCCGCAATCTATTGTTGCTAAGCAAGTGCTAGTGGAAGAACAGCCGAAGCAGGTGACGCCACCACTCACTAGTGCAGAATCACCTGTGGCAGTAGCCACCTCTACTTTGGTGCAGAGCTTTCCAGCAGTAGCGTTTATTCCGGCGTTCGCTGGAAAGCCGCACGAGGATATTCAAACGCTTGTCCAGAATATCCAGGACATCGGAAAGCTTTGCGGGTGGCCAGATGAATTTCTCTTAAACGTGATGAAAATGAAACTCACCGGCGAAGCGCGGAACTACGTGCAGTCGGTCGAGAGCTTGAAAAATGCCCCTACCTTCCAGTCCCTTGCAACAGGGTTGATTGAAAGGTATACAGACAAACGTGGTACTAGTTACTATCGCGACTTGCTTTCCACCCTTAAGCAAACAACGGGTGAAGATTTAGAAGCATTCGCGGACAGGATTAGAAGCGTCGCATGCCACAAGTACGCACTAAGTGCCAGTTCTGCTCGTAACGACGTTCTGTTGGAAGAATGAGAATGTCGTGCGATAGACGTGTTTATTCGTGGCATAAACCCTCAAATAGGGGGCGAAATCAAGGTAGCTTCCCCCCGCACCTTACACGAAGCAGTGCGATTACCACTCTTGAGAGAGGAGGCGAGCCGATTTGTGGCCGTCTCCGCGCGGCAAAGCGAGCCCCGACGTGTCTTTTCGAACGATACTAAGTGTGGGCGCTGTAATGGACAAAGAAAAGGGGGCAGAGCAATGTCGCGTGCCATATTGTCATCAGTGCAGGAACATGGGTCACCAAAGCGTGCATTGTCCAAATAGTAGGCCACAACCGCCTGCAAATTCCAGGCGAAATGCAAACCAACTACAGAATTCGGGAAACGGCCGCGGGGCAGGAAGTGCCACCCCTCCCGGCCCCCGTTAAAAATAGTTCAAATGGCTCTGAGCACTATGCGACTTAACTTCTAAGGTCATCAGTCGCCTAGAACTTAGAACTAATTAAACCTAACTAACCTAAAGACATCACACACATCCATGCCCCAGGCAGGATTCGAACCTGCGACCGTAGCGGTCGCTCGGCTCCAGACTGTAGCGCCTAGAACCGCACGGCCACTCCGGCCGGCGCTAAAAATAGTGACCCCCCCTAGCTTATAAGGGAATCACGCAGGTGGCAAGCGTGGTTGTCGATGGTGTTAGAGGCCGCAAACCAATACGCGTGCTAATTGACACAGGCGCACAGATCAGCTTGGCATTTTTATCGAAGAGAGATAAAAGTACATTGCAACCGCCGCGGTACCATATTAGTGGTATTGGTCCCGGCATAGTGAAACCTGATGGCAGCTGTTGCGTTGAGTTCATGTTAGACTCCACAGAATATGCTTTTACGATGGAGGTTGTACGGAACATGCGCACGGATTACGACATCATCCTGGGAAGTGACTTTCTGCGTCATTTCCAGGGGGTTATTGACTATAGGTTAAATACCGTCCAATTCGGCGAAAACGTGCACCGTTTTGGACGTGACTGCACGTTGCGGGCAAGCGGAGCTGGGAAAATAGGATCCGTTTCCCAAGTTTCGGAGTCTCCCGTAACGATGCTAAAAGCCGATAATCCCGTGGAGATTCCAGAAGGCACAGGAAAGATCCTTTGAGTGCCTGTCGGGATACGTGAATCCGAAGAGGTTCATTTCTTGGTAGATCCACTCTGGCAGAATGAAACTCTTGACCAGATGCAGGTCCACGTAAAACGTAGCCTGTGCAAAGCGCAACAAGTACAGAAAGAAAATTGCGTACCCGTGTGTTTAGACAATTTTAGTCACAAGCAAGCATTAAAACCGCGTGGTACAGTATTAGCCAGCTTACAGGTTATCACAGAAGGTGAGTTGCCAAATAGAACCCCTTCTCGGAAAAAGAAACATACTGCTGCCGCCTCTCAACACCTTTTGACAATCACGTCACATCTGACAGATAAGTTTAAAGCTAAGCTTAGTCACCTCCCATTGCATGAACAAAAGCTAATAAATGAAGTATTGAATGAGTATTCATGGTTGTTTGAAGACAGGAAATATTTACCAGCAACAGATCTAATCCAACATGAGATTCCAACCGGAAATGCTAGGCCAATAGCTCAAAAAGGGTACCGAATTCCCTACCATCTTCAGTCAGTGGTAGAGGAAACTATACAACAGCAACTAGAAGCAGGAATAATACAACCCTCTTCTAGTGCGTGGTCTAGCTCAATTGTAGTCGTTCCAAAGAAATCTATAGACGGAGAAAAATCCTATCGCCTCTGTGTAGACATGCGAGCAGTAAACAAAGTTACTACTCCAGATCATTATCCATTACCCCGGATCGATGAAACACTCGATCGTCTGGGCAATTGCCGGTACTTTACAACATTAGACATGCGCAGTGGGTATCATCAAATTCCAATTGCTGCTCAAGATCGAGCTAAGACAGCTTTTGTAGTTCCTGGTGGCTTATATGAATTCTTAAGGATGCCTTTCGGGCTTCGCAACGCGCCAGCAACCTTTCAGCGATTTGCAGATCTGCTATTACGTGGGTTGAAACCTACTATGTGCCTTGTGTATCTTGATGATATAATTATATTTTCAAAATCCATAGCTGAACATGCTGAATATGCTGAATATGCTGAACATCTACGCAGTGTACTGTTGCGCTTGCAAAATGCTAATTTAAGCTTAAAATTAGAAAAATGTTCTTTTGCTCAATCACAATTTAGGTCATGTCATCAGTTCCAGCGGAGTCAAGCCAGATCCACGATTAACTGAAGCAGTAGACACTTTTCCTATTCCAACAAATTTAAAGGAATTACAATCCTTCCTTGGCCTTGCAAATTATTACCGCCGTTTTGTTAAAGATTATGCTACTATTACCAAACCACTTACTAAATTGTTGAAAAAGGATACTCCTTTTCTTTGGACGGATGAATGTTCGACCGCCTTTCAAACAGTGGAAACCATTTTAACTAGTTCACCTCTACTTGTTTACCCAGACTTCGCTGAACCTTTTATTTTATCTTGTGACGCATCTGATTTTGCTGTAACATGTGTCCTAAGCCAAGTGCAAGACGGTGAGGAAAACCCCGTTGGGTATGCCTCTCGTCAACTGCATAAAGCAGAAACTAATTACAGTACTACAGAAAAGGAATTGCTTGCCCTTCTTTTTGGAATTAATTATTTTAGATGTTACCTTTATGGTCGCAAGTTTACAGTTCTTACCGATCACTCTGCTCTGCAGTGGTTATTGAATCTTAAAGACCCTAGCAGCAAACTTATGCGCTGGGCCATGAAACTGTCAGAATATGATTTTGAAGTTCGGCACAAGCCTGGTCGGTTGCATCAAAATGCTGATGCGTTAAGTGGAAAAGTGTGTGTCATTCAATCAGATGAGGTATCAATTGAAGAGTTAAAAGAAGCACAGCAGGTGCACGTTCAATGTCAAAGATACGCCACCTTGCCAGAATTTGAAGTAATAGACGACCTTTTGTATCGAACAACTCCCCATGGAAATCGTTTGGTAATACCGGAATGCTTGCAGCAACGTATAATACGGCAATGGCATGATACAATCCAAGCATGTCACAGCGGAAAACGCGCTACGAACGCTCGAATTGCGACACGTTATTGGTGGCAATACCGACAACGTGACGTGGACAGGTATGTAAGATCTTGCCTGCCGTGTGCACAACGAGCACAAAATAGGCATCCGCGAGTGCCGCTGCAAACACTTCCTCAGGCATCTTCACCCTTCGAAATTCTTGCTTTAGATTTCCAAGGTCCTTTTCCACAGTCGCAACAAGGTATGTAAGTAGGCTGTTTAGGTTTTTTTATTGGTAACGACACGTCTGTATGAAAATCACTGGCTGTGCTGTGTGCAGTCTGTGGCTGCTTTGCATTGTTGTAATACTCGCCATTGTAGTGTTAGGCAGCTGGCTGTGAACAGCGCGTAGCGTTGCGCAGTTGGAGGTGAGCCGCCAGCAGTGGTGGATGTGGGGAGAGAGATGGCGGAGTTTTGAAATTTGTCTTGAACTGCTATATATATATATATATATATATATATATATATATATATATATATATATATATATATATGATGATATCAAGGTAAATACATTGTTTGTTCTCTATTAATATCTTTCATTTGCTCATTTGCTAACTATCCCTATCAGTAGTTAGTGCCTTCCATAGTTTGAATCTTTTATGTAGCTGGCAGTAGTGGCGCTTGCTGTATTGCAGTAGGGGGAGTAACCAAGATTTTTGTGAGGTAAGTGATTTGTGAAAAGTACAGGTTAATGTTAGTCAGGGCCGTTCTCTTGTAGAGATTATTGAAAGTCAGATTGCGTTGCGCTAAAAATATTGTGCGTCAGTTTAAGCACAGTCGTGTATAAATTTTTCTAAAGGGGAAGTTTCAGGTAACAAATACATTTTGTTTGTTATTGATCACTTTTCACGTTATCTAATTTTGGTTCCCCTCCCCGACATCACAGCTGAAACTGTGGCGAGAGAGTTTGTAAATCTTGTGATACTACCTTTTGGAAGTCCGGATGCCATTTTAACGGATCAAGGAATCAATTTCATGTCTTCTTTATTTGTACAAGTTTGTAAATTGCTAAGAATCAAAAAATGGCGTACAACTCCCTTCCATCCTAAAGCCAACGGTCGCGTTGAACGCGTACACCGTACAATTTGTAAAATGTTATCCTATTATGTTGCAAAAACGCACGCTAATTGGGACAGATATGTACCGTATATTTCTTCTGCATACAACACCCGTATACATGAATCCACGGGGTACACCCCTTACGAAGCTGTGTTTGGACGGCCGATGAATTCGCCGTTCGAAATAGACAAACTACCTCAAGGTGTAGAAATAAAGGAAGTAAAAGGTTTAGCCCGCCGGCTAAAAGCGATCTGGTATAAGGTAAAGAGGAATAATATCAAAGCTACTAAGAAACAGTTGCACAGGCAGAACAAAAATGCTGTTTTACCGACTTATCAAACAGGTGATTTAGTGTTACTACGAAACCCGGCAATCAAAAAGGGACGAACTAAAAAGTTCTCTCCCCGCTTTGAAGGCCCGTATCAGATTGTACATTTGACCTCACCAGTCAATGCAGAACTGCAATTACCCGATCGTACGGTGATAGTGCACTTTGACCGCCTGCAACCTTACCACGGTAGGGCTGCGTCACCACAATAGGTCGCAGCCTCCGATCCGCCTGTGTCACCTCCACCTCAAGTGGAACAAAGACGAAAGAAAAAACGGAGGAGATTACCTCCACAGGGTTGCAGATACCCTTTGCGGAATCGACACCCTTATGGGTTGAGGTCGCGTGATTAATCACGCCTAATTAGAGTTTTATGTTATGTTTTATTGCAGCTTAGTTTCAGTCATTTTCTCCAGGGACTTGGAAGCAAGACGTGCCTGGCCACCACGGAGTTCCCAGCCATTCTCAATTGTCAATTTCCAGTCCTGTCATGTATTTTTGCTCATTTTTATATGCATGATTATGTTTTATGTTTTGCAAGCAATGCCACGCATTAGACGTCACGCAAGTGACTTGCTTCAAATGCAACCACTACACTTGATGTTGGCAGTACCGCGGCTGCTAACTCAGAATAATATTCTTCAATGTCCTCTATTCCCATCTATTTGGCAAACCAGTACATGTGGAGTATTTTTACTCCGAGCTTTTGTTACGTTGACGCCTAGTGTATTGTACTATATGTCGTAGTTCTGTATTTGCTGCAGCTAACCGTAAGTAATCGGAACAGAAAAAGCCAGGACTTGAAATGCATACGCCTCGTACGCTTTGTTTACGGGACCAGCTGTTGGCGGGGCAACACATCAGCTGTCGCCTCCCCTCCTCTCTTCAGCGCTGTCCCATCTCCTCGCCAAGAACTGGCCAGCGGCCATCATTTTTTCTCAGCCAGTAACAGCGCTCCGCGCGAAGACGTATCTTATCACCACGTGCGCTGCCGCCTCCAGCGTCTCAACACGCGGCGCGTCCGAGTAGTTACAAAAACAAACCGCAAATTACTGCCCTATCCTCCGTGTATGACAGACTGCAATGCATTTACCATCATTTTATATAACTAACAGCCTTTTTAAAAAAAACTCTTATTCTAGATAATTAGCAATTTCTAATTCATCGTTATTTCTGGTACACCCTAAGCGCGTGATATTTGTCGCTGCAGTAGCGGCCGGTCTCTCGCGGCTACACGCCGTCTCACATAACCGCTGACGTGCCGGTGCCTACTCCGCACCTACGTGTGCGCTTCGCGCTCGCTAACAGCTCCAAGCTGGTTTCTTTCATGCAGCCGGAAGACACGGCAAACAAAATTCATTCAAACATCCCAATAAATCTTAACATAAATATTAAGTAGATGTGATTCATTGTTTAAATTCTTTTCCTTGTTTTGTTTCACATTAGCTGGATAAATCACACGAAGTTCTTAACGATTTACATCATTCTGCATACCTTAGCCTGCCAATCCTATAAGTGAAGTTTCAGTACTGCTTTGATTCATTGTATAAGCTACAAACTACAGCCCTAACCCTCTTACACATCGAACTATGAGGACATTTAACGTTATCTTCCTTGGACAAGGCCAGATATGGGCAAACCAATGCAATGCCACGGGTTTTTCACGCTACTAACGAGGCACAAACGACCAATCGTCCGGGCTGCCGTATATCGGTGGGCGATTGCTCTTTGCTTGCTACGCAGTTATTTTTGCCCTCCCCATTTATTTTACTCTACCGCCGTGGTCATTGTTCTATCCTGTTTTCCTTCTTCTGTCGATGAGGAGGCCCCTACAACATGTTAGGTACCCTCTTCCGACAGTACCGGTCTTTTAATCTTACCACCCATTTACACCGAGATATTGCTCTCCCTTGTTGCAGTCTTGCCCCAAAATATCGGCCGATGATCCATTGTGAGATACGTACTTTGCCTCTAATTAGCCGGTGATGTAAGCGCTACGGGAACTGTGCCTACTTGTCCTTTCAGTTCAATTTGTTATCGTCAGTTTTAAAACTAACACACACGCAGCCTAGCAGCCAGCCCCAGGTGGCCAGTGTTACATGTTAACGTTGAGCGTTCCGACTACTTACAGCGTTATTATTGTACATCATTGTGTTTTTATTTTCCTGTCAATATATGTCATTGTGTTTAATTATGTCATTATGCTAGCGCTAGTGATTTATAGTTCATGATTTTCATTTTATGTAGTGTTATGTACTGCGCGCACAAAAAGTGACGCTATTTATGCATGTACGCTATTCTAGCTTCAGAGCTATTTTTATTGCTTGAACAGTCGACATTTTCCTACTACAGCAGGTCGCTAATAACGCCGCTGATACTTTTATTCCATGCATCGCAGGAAACCCATGTGCCTACACTAATTCTTATTAAGTCAGACGGACGCCCTTAGGCCCGCTGAACCACGGTATCGCAGATAGCTCCAATGCACTGCCTACCCCTCAATTACTAGACAGGTTGCTTTAGCACTGTCCGCAGGTTGCTCCATTGCCCTGCAAATTATATAATCATCAATCCAAGTCTGCAGATTGCACTAATGCACTGCTGAACTTATTAGTCGAGTCACTCGCAGGTAGCTCATTCGCACCGCGAACTTGTACTTACACGTCACCGAATCCTAGGCTCCTCGGTTGACTACAAAACAATTCATACATCAGTTACCGTGAGACAATTTGCGCTCACACTACGCCTTTGGCACTCAACCACAAATGAACTGAGCCCCAGACGCTCTTTTATTACATTTTATACAACGCCACTTTCTTCTACATGGCAATTCCATTGCAAAATCATCGGATTCTGCCAAAGATTCAGATACCGTTCCAGAAATGGCAGCCTTTTCCGTTGCTGAACGGATTCGTTGCTTTTCATCATGTTGTTATATACACACACTGTCGGATTCTACTGACGTAGTCCCTTATGCACTTCGTCAACCGACTAAAAACCAACATCCCATGACGGATTTCGTATCCGATTCGGAAGTTTACGTTCGGGAAATATTCCCTTTATTTTATTTCTTGTCAATTATTATTACTTCAATGTCATGTTTTATTGTTATCAATTTATAGTTATGATTAATGTTAGTACACTTTATGGTTATACGTTATTTTTGTGTCATATTCGGTATTCCCTTTTAATTTTCATTGTTTCTCGACTAGAAGTATCTCTGATAGCACCTATTGGCCTTCAATTCGTATCCGCCATCAGCTACCATTAGTCACACATTTACACAACACTTCATATGCCAAATAACAACTTACAACACACTCACACTGTTCCTATCCACACTACCTTGGTGTAACTTGTTGATGTTACCAGACCTCTATTGTCATATACTAAGTACATGAACAAGGCTTTTATCGTTTATGCACTCCGCTCTTCGGAAGGGGAAAGGGAAGTACGTACGTATGTACGTTATGTTCAGTTGCAGTTTTTTTTAATCAACAACGTAATCAATTTACCTGTTGAACACTTAAGTTGCTCTGTTAAAATGGAATCAAACGTCTGTGTGACATCAGCTATTCGTTTATTATTGCTTTGCAATAAACTGTTACTTTTAAGTTGCACTTATAATGTCTTAGTCTCGGACGCAGAGCCACTAGCGCTCTCCAACGCTGTTATCTGAGCTCAGCACTCTGCCGGCTCAGCGCTGATAAAACTGCGCTGCGCTGCGCCGCCTCCACTGCTTCACGCCCAGCCTCTGTATTCACGAGCAACAGACTCGCTCTCGCTAACATTCATTTCCGCCTTCAGTACAGTTAATCTCTCTATTGAGCACTTCTGTAAGTAAAGATCCTATGATTATTGAGTTAACTTGAGTTGTCCTACCCTCATTCGGGTTTTCTACAGCTGAAAAACCACTCAATATTATTTCTGAAATTTATGAAGTACTTCACCTGTCTCGCCGTGTCGAGCCTTAGCGGGGTGGGTGCCCCTGCGTAGTGGCCAATGCGTGGGAGGTGCCTAGGCTGTGCAGGTTCACACCGCGATCACAGGATTCCTTCTCATTTTATTCATTAAAAAAAAAAAAGGAAAACTTCCTTCGTACAAAATCTCAAATTAATTAACGACACTTGGCCTTCGTCCCATAGCAGAGTGGACTCATCTTCGCTCTGGATTACGTAATCTGATTATCACATTGGACATTGTGAAGACCACGCAGATTCTTTTATTTAATATACACACAGCACAGTTACACGTGCACATGTTACACTCGGCCATTGAACTTGGACTGCAAGAAAAGCTCAGTCCACATCTGTTACCCTCAGAGCCCTTCTTGCACATCCTACACAATGTGTCGTCGCAAATTTTGGCCCCTAAACAAAAGCTTTATGCCGTGCGGGAAAGCAACCTCCCCTTTTACTATGCCGCGTTGGAGGTCCGACTTACCCGTAATTTTGACGGTATTCGGATGCGAATGAGGTTACCAATCACGTGCGCAAATTGCGAATACGAGTGCTATCAAATATACACTTTTCCAGTCCCTTGGGCTACCCTTCACCACCATGTTGTTTGGCCGACTCAAGAATTTTTAATAGTTAGTCGGGATCGACAAACTCACGCCACTCTCTCTCACGCTGAACTATCCAGTTGCTTCCATACAACACATTACTTATGCTCCACGCTAATTTTACACACTAACACTACTGAGTGCGAGATGTCACTGTTTTTAGCTGAAACTACTACACCTCCATGTCCTCGTGTTCTAGTCTCACTTCGTCAACCAATAATTCGGCCTATTGGCAACAGTTTTCTGTTCGCTGTTCCACAGACTGTCACCGCCACCCTGGTGTGCCACCGTTCAATGTCAGAGACTGAATCGTACCGGGTAACACTGAATAATAGTGGCTTAGTGTACAATAGTTCAAGATGTGACGTATACGCTGCTTCTATGAGGATATCAGCTCAATTGCACTCCACCTTTCATGTCACCATTCCCACATTTACCTTATACCTTCCTGAACTCTCTTTTAAACTCCATCACCATGAGGAGCTAAAGAATTTACCGAATACCAATGATTCAGATCTACTCCAATCGATCAATGATCTCCTTACCCAGGAACACAACCAAGTTGCTCTTGACCGAGTGGCCTCACATATTGCTGATTGGCACCAAACCAAGCGATTAACCACCGTTGTATTACCCAGCGCTGGTTCGGTAATCATCATTGTAATGATTCTGATTATAGTATCCTGGATACTCTGTAAAAGAGGGTTTTGCAAATGTTTCACTTCCTTCCGAGAAGTAGTACCACCCCCACAACCTGAAGGTGAATATCACACCTGAAACTAACTGCCAACCTTGGTGCATGCGATCAGGCATGACCCCCCCCCCCCTCCTTAGAATTAAGTTGTAGTCTAGGTGTCAGGTCAATGAAATAATTTTGTAATGGAATTGTATTTCTCTGTAAAGTCTATGGAATCACAATTTAACTGTCGAGTTTTAACCCTCATGTAAGTCATTTTGTTTCCTCTTTAAATTTTTGTTATTTTGTAACGTTCTCATTCACCCACTTGGGCAATTACCATTGTAATCCTAGATTTAAGAACTCAAAGTAATATTACGGGGAAAAACCCCCTTGTGACTGTTAGGCCTGGGAGCATCCTCTCGCCCCCACGAGGGTGGAGTGTTTCAGTGTACTGTGCTCCGGTGCCCCTCATCATCGCCTGGGTACCCACCACCACTGATACCGCCGACCCACACTCACAGCATGGCGCCGCCCCACTGCCGTCGCACCAACTTCACAAGTTTGTTATTCAAGAGCCTTCCTTCAGGCCCTTCAGGCCACTTTGTAACTTTTGCACATATTGATCATATATTTTTTTTAAATGGAATAATCAATTAGCATAAGCTCATTCATTTTCATCCAGAGAGCCTTCTTCGGAAGGGGAAAGGATGTGCAGGGAGGAGACCCCCCAAGAGGGATCATTGCCGACAAAATTTTATTAAATAAATTTTTTATGCATAATGTTCGGGCTGGCCTGAGGGTGCTGGCCGGAAGACCATGGTCGGCACATTCCTGCCACGTGCTCCTCGGTCAGACTCAAGTCCCACGGGTTGGTTGCGCTGACGGGGGTACGCTACTAGCAAGGCGCGTTGGCGGAATCAATCCTCCAATCAGAGACTAATCGTGTGATCACGTGGGGACGCGGCCGGGAGAGGCTAGGGCGGCTTGGACACAGCTCCGCGCTCTCTTAGCTTCTGACCTCGGCCCCGAGTAGTCGCTCCTCTAGCCCCTGCCTCTCTGATGAGCAGACGGCAACCCCTCTTGGGGCTGCTCGGCCCTACGTAGGCACCACTGTACCATCATTACAAGAATAAACTGGGTCCATTCCACTTCAATTAATTTTCATTTCACAACGCCCTCCGCTCCTGATCTCTATCCTGACGAACATAATTAATGGTAGCCATTCCAGTCACTAGACATAGTTTCCATGCAAATTAATGAAGACGAACTGTAGCGTTCGAATCACAAACGTTGTAATATCCACGAAACTATGTTCTAACCACAAGATGTTACAATGAACTAAGTATACAAACTTCAACAAATATTATCGATACTACATATAAAAAGACTGTATCGTGTAAAAATGACGATAATTATTTCATTATTTCTGTAATAATTTAATTTCTGTGTGAATTAAAACTATTATCAGAGAACTACATTCATAGACAACGACAATTTTTTTGTTATCTGTGATAATTGTGGTTCAGTTGTTCTTCCTATGCTAACAGATGAACTGTTCGGACGTGAGATGTGTGAGGTCTGTAAATAGAAAGCCTCTAACTATATTGTTAATTATTATTTGAAAAATAGATTCACTATTGTCTAGACGTGGATTTGTATTTATTTCAGTTGTAATCCAATCTAATTAATAATTGTAAGTGTTAATTTTCAAAAAAAAAAATGGTTCAAATGGCTCTGAGCACTTTGGGACTTAACATCTGAGGTCATCAGTCCCCTAGAACTTAGAACTACTTAAACCTAACTAACCTAAGGACATCACACACATCCATACCCGAGGCAGGATTCGAACCTGCGACCGTAGCAGCCACGCGGTTCCGGACTGAGCGCCTAGAACCGCTAGACCACCGCGGCCGGCTAAAGAATTTTATCTAAATATATTAACTTGATATAAAAGGAATCGAGAATAACAATGGTCAAATTGACTATCGTCTGTTTGCCGCCATCTTGGCAAAAATATCTCTGCGGCAGTTTTGAATCGAGAATTTTAACAAACATAAATGTTGTTAGATATAAATTAATGGAAATAAATGTGCACCGGTAGTCGCGAATCTATTTTAAAAGACAGAATTCAACTCAGATTGAATCTTGAAAAACAGTGCTCACAGCACGTTAAGTAATATCAATTTCTTATTTGCTGATGTATGAAACCCAATAATTTCGGACGATTTACATGTTATATTTTAATAGGTGAAATACGTCAGTGTTGTGCGAGGGTAGTAGTATTTTGTGAATAATTGTTCCTTTTACTAGAAAGAAGTGCTTCCATTTTAAGAAACAGCTGTGTAAAATCTGATAAGTGATATGCAATTTAGTGCCACTCACACGACTTTTTTCTACGCAACGTCAAGTGGAGATTTCTGTAGCGGAATGACAAATATTAGCCGGGATAATCATTTTTGAGATGAAACGGTTTGTTACGCTGCCAATAGGTAACTGGTTTTATACTTTTTTTTTATCTAGCTGAAATATCGTTTATAAGTAATTAAAGTCACGAAATACTATAAATCGGTTCCGTCACAACGCACATGGTCCACTTTGCTGCAACTGTCTCATGGCTTATGACTTGATAAGAACCGAGCGTGGTCGTGAATTGTTGCTTCCAGGGCGGTAGAAACAAACACATTGAGTTATTTTGTGGAAATCTGAAGAGCCTAGTTGACACGCATAGCAATTATTATTATTAGTGACAGGTATTATCTCTTATTTAAAACTGGAATCTTATTCTTTGGTTTTGATTTAAGTTTGCTTTTAATTGTTACCAGTCTAATTAACATCGATGAAAATGTTAATAGCTATCATTCATCGAGTGATACAGAAAACATGAAAATGAATCAAGGCGGCAGCGGTAGTCTGAACGTTCTCATCTGCAGAGGGTGTAACAAAGAATATACGGCCACCCGAAATCTTACAGCGTGGTGTTATTTCACTTTTAGAACTCTCGGGGACTGCTTGAGAGCAATGCAGTTCGTAAAAAACTAAGCGTGGATGTCCATCTGGAGGAAATATTCTTATTAATAGCAGGCTATGAAATGAAATGATTGTATGGCATTGGCAGCCGGGAGGCCCGTTCCGGGGAAGTTCGGCCAACAAGTGCGAGACTTATTTCAGTCGCCGCCACACAGGGCGACTCGCGTGCTGGTGATGAGGTAGAAATGATGATGAGGACAACACAACAACCAGTCCGCGAGCGAAGAAAATCTCCAACTCTGCCGGGAATCTAAGCCCGGCTCGCTGCCTGGCCTCGCGTATGGCTCTGCTGCATGGGCCACGATTAGTGTCACCAGGATGCGGACGTTGCAGGTTCTCAGGTGGAGCCTGCACGCCCCACCACTCTGGAGAATTTGATTCTCCAAGAGGAAGTGGATACTGCACCCCTCAAGATGACCATACGCAAAACGCGCGGCGGCTCTATGAGAAAGTGGATGCTCTGCGGGACACTGTCCATGGGTTACGCCACGTTGGAACCACACTTCCACGCCGCTGGTATCGACATCCGGTTCCCCTAACCATCCTAGAGGTATCGGATTCCGACCATGGCTAACGACAGGCCAGGCACGCCCACCACGGATGCATTCTTTGGCGGGACTAGCCCCCCATTCTACGTCCAATACTTTCCCACCCTACCTGCACCTGCTGGGCTAAATTTTTCTGCCTGACCGATGTAGTACTGTCACCGTTGGAGGGTGGTACGGGACACCAAGCCCCACCGCCACACCACCAAAGTGTATTTCAGTGACGCAGCGTCACTGCCCTGTGGATAAATTTACTGCCTCAACAACACAGTCGGACAGGCCGGTGTCCGTGCAACCGTCGCCCTGGCGTGGAGTTTTGAAGCCGACGGCCACTCGAACTCCTGCCGTTTTACACCACTGACAAATTTCTGAACTAACTGATAGGTAATTACAGAACCTCTATTTCATAGTCATGCGCTCAGACAAACTGTGTTTTGTTACAGATGGCATGAGAAAATTACTTTTAATGTATAATCAAGCGAATTAAATTCATCTTCTTTTTAAAAACAGTGTGCAGCCCCGTACCTACTACCACTGAACTCGCAGTTGTACGGGTGTCCCGCAAAGGGTTTTACACTGTTTAGACTTAAATAACTGAAACAAAAACAATAAAACCTATGAATCCGTATGTCACAAAGAAGCTCACGACATTACTGATGATGTTTTATTGTTGAATATTAAATGTTTTCCATCGGTCGCAATAGCGTGTCTGCATCGCAAAGTACGTGTCTTTGTGTCGTATCATGTCCTTCAGAGTTCCCCACAGAAAAGGGTCTAACGGCGCTAGATCGGGAGATGTGGGTGAATAGTCATTACTTCCTCGTCGACCTAGCCACATGTCACCAAATGTTTCATCCAGGAACTGCCACACGTCACCATGCTAATATGAAGGTGCACCGTCTTGTTGAAGAAAACAATTTTTCCTTACGATACGATGAGTGGTACAGTTCGTTCCTGCAATATGGGAAGATATTTTACACCTATCACTGTTCCTTCGAAGAAGAATGACCCTACGAGTCCTCCGACAGGCATAGCACACTACAATGAAAACCCAGGAAGAGTCACGATTCATTCTTCCATAAAACGGGCGTTATCTCTCGCCTAGTACACACAATTATGGTCACTTGTGGTTCCATTTAGTTCAAACGTCACCTCATCACAGCAAACAATGACATCAATCAGCTGTTCACACTCGCAAATCCACTCACAAAATTCGGATAGCCCTCATTTATCGCGTGAAGTAACCTCGGAGTGTACTGTTTCCACTGTGCTTGTTGTAAAATGTGGTGAACGCTTGATGTGCTTACAGGTACACCTGATACACACACAGCTTG
Source organism: Schistocerca nitens (assembly GCF_023898315.1). NCBI lineage: Eukaryota > Metazoa > Arthropoda > Insecta > Orthoptera > Acrididae > Schistocerca > Schistocerca nitens. The sequence continues at coordinate 830,515,540 of NC_064615.1, forward strand.
CCGTATCGACTTGAGGATATTGTGAAAACTTCTGTCACTACGTCCACCCCTCTTTCGTCCGCTGCTGATTTCTTCTTGCTACACAGTTCGTTCTCCAGATCACGCACACTTGCTTTCCTCTCAAATTTGTCGCGTAATTTCTTTATCAGTACACTTGGTGGCAGTGTAGTACCAAATTCTGCCCGCCATCGTCTCTGCACTTCTTTCACGATTCCACATTTCCAATGACACTTTAAAAACCACTTTCTTTATTCCAAGGACAAGTTTCTACCCGTCTTGTTGCTTACATGCGGATACTGGCACCTGAAGATAAACAAAAGTGAAAAAAAAGTGAGTGACTACACGCACCAGTCATGAGAGCACCACACATCACAATTGTATCATGTTATCAGTTATGCGTCCTCATTTATTACATTTCAAACAGTGTAAACCGATTTGTGGGACACGCTGCATAGCCAGACCGAATTAGTGATTGGAACAGCAGTTTTAACTTAATTTTGCTGTACTCTCTGTAGAGAGACTGGTGTGAACAGCTAGACAGAATTCGATACGTGCTCTAAACGTCTCTGGAAAGTCTCTGTGTTACACTATACGCTGAGGTTTTGGGGAAACTTTCTGAGGTTGGTTGAGCCTTTTCTTAGATCCAACAGGAAATGTATGTACTGGGCAGGTAGCTTTTCCTAGAGGTGGAAAAAAGGGGAAAACACACACACACACACACACACACATTATATAGCACAGAAGCCTAACGGTCAGAGACCAGTAACATATTGGGCATACGAGAATCCTGAAGCACAGTATCACTATATCGCTTAACTAACAACAATAGGGGAACAGGGATATCGAATACCATCCAACGGAAATCTGCGAAATAAGGAAGCCGATAATACACTTCCATTTCGGACAACTAGCGCCAGCAGACTAGAAAGCTATAATCCGATGAGTCGACAGCGGAAGAGGGTAATGCGATTTGAAAGCAATGAAATAAAATTCGCACTCAGGAAGTTTGGGGGGAAGAGCGGAACTAGGCGGCAGACAACGAGAAATTAGAGTTTTACAGAGCGGCTTTCAAATCAGATTTTGCGCGGGTAACGGCTGCGCGCGTTCCGGAGTTAGGACAAAGCCCGGGCAGTGGTCGCGATTTAGTGCAGAGCCTGTTAGGCATCTGCGCTCTCCGCGACCGAACCCAGCCCTGGGTGATGGAAGGGGGTGGGGGGAGGGGGGTACGTACATCAGGCGAAAGCTACCCGCAACGGGCCCTCGCAAATGGCCAATTATTCAGCGCTCGCCGCCGCCCGTTTTCATCCATCAACTAATTTTCAGTCACTCCATTTGATGACCGGTAAATAAATATGTTTCGCCGAGTTTGTAGCCTGGCCCCAATATGGTCGTTCGGCCACTATTCAATTATCGGCAGCCGTCGGTAAACGGCTTTGACAAGCGGTCCCTGCGTGTGGGGCTGGCTTTGCGCGCTGGCTGGCTTTCGGCGCCAGATTTCACAGGTCAAAACGCTTGGCTGGCACTGGTGCACACTCCTCTACCTAAAAGTGCCGCGCAATCGCATAAGCTCCTACTGCAATTGCGAAATATCACTCTGGTCTACACAAATTTCTACCATCAAAACGTCGAGCCGATAACTAAAGATACACCGATGAGCGATATATACATAGCAGGTGATTAAGACAGCCAACCAGTTGCAATAAACGCTGGTTTTCAATTAATCTTTACCATGGTTTCAACGGATTTAAACTCGTCTTATTCAGAAGGAAAAGAAACCTGCAACATAAATTACTATCAAAACGAAACATGGTCTGGCATTTTATGTGTCTGATTGCACTGACATGACAAGCATTTGATTTTAGGGGCCTTAACTTTTACAAATGGATGTAAAGATCGTTGCCGACACATGTGACTTGGAGATGTCAGATCGCTTTACTAACGTTCGCTAATGTGAAGTTTGTAAACATTACTTTTCCTGCGCTGGTATATGTAATGTTTGTAACATGCCTACATTTCTTGTAGGTAGTAATTTCTGCCTGACATGTAATATTGGTCCATGACGTTTTATTGTAATTTATATTGAAGAGCCAAAGAAACTGGTACACCTGCTTAATATCGTGTAGGGCCCCCGCGAGTACGCAGAAGTGCCGCAACACGACTTGGTGTGGACTCGAATAATATCTGAAGTAGTACCGGAGGGAATTAACACCATGAATGCTGCAGGGCTGTCCATAGATCCGTAAGATATGAGGGGCTGGAGATCTCTTCTGAACATCACGTTACAAGACATCCCAGATAAGCTCAATAATGTTCATGTCTGGGGAGTCTGGTGGCCAGCCGAAGTGTTTAATCTCAGAAAAGTTTCCCTGGAGCCACCCTGTAGGAATTCTGGGCGTTTGGAGTGTCGCTTAGTTCTCCTGGAATTCCCGAAGTCTGTTAGAATGCATAATGGACAGAATAGATGCAGGTCATCAGACAGTTTGCTTACGTAAGTGTCACCTGTCAGGAGGAGGAGATTAGTGTTTAACGTCCCGTCGACAGCGAGGTCATTAGAGACGGAGCACAAGCTCGGATTAAGGAAGGAAATTGGCCGTGTCGTTTCAAAGGAACCATCCCGGCATTTTCCTGAAACGATTTAGGGAAATCACGGAAAGCCTAAATCAGGATCTCCGGAGACGGATTTGAACCGTCGTCCTCCCAAATGCGAGTCCAGTGTGCTTACCACTGTGCCAACACCCTCGGTGTCACCTGTCACAGTCGTATTTAGACGTATCAGGGGTCCCAACTGCACACGCCTTTCACCATTACAGAGCCTCCGCCAGCTTGAACAGTCTCCTGCTGACATGCAGGGTCCGTGGATTCCTGAGATTGTCTCCATAACCGTACACTTCCATCCGCTCCATAGAATTAGAAACGAGACTCGTTCGGCCAGGCAACATGTTTCCAGTCATCAACAGTCCAATGTCGGTGTTGATAGGCCCAGGCGAGGAGTAAAGCGTTGTGTCGCGACGTCATAAAGGGTACACGGGTACCATATAGATGATGTTTCGCTGAATGGTTTGCGTGCTGACACTTGTTGATGGCCCAGCACTGAAATTTGTTGCAGTTTAGGGAAGCAGTGCACTTCTGTCACATAGAACAATTCTCTTCAGTCGTCGTTGGTCCCGTTCTTGCAGAATTTTTTCCCGGTCGCAGCGATGTCGGGGATTTGATGTTTTACCGGATTCGGGATGTTCATGATACTTTTTTGAAATGGTCGTACAGGAAAATCCTCACTTCATCGCTACCCCGGCGATGCTGTGTCCCATCGCTCGTGCGCCGACTATAACACCGCGTTAAAACTCACTTAAATCTTGATAACCCGTCGTTGTAGTAGCAGTAACCGATCTAACAACTGCGCAAAACAGTTGTTGTCTTATACAGGCGTTGTCGACCGCAGCACTGTATTCTGCGTGTTTACATATCTCTGTATTCGAATACGTATGCCTATATCAATTTCTTTGGTGGTTCCGTGTATGTTGTCGCACTGTATGTAGGTTTCTTGTAGTTCTGAAGACGGTTTTAAATCCGTCGAAACCATGGTAAAGATTACTTGGAAACCACCATTTATTGCAACTCGTTGGCTGTCTTATTCACCTGCTATTCTGTAACCGTTGCTGAAGTGCAAAAAAAAAATGGCTCTGAGCACTATGGGACTTAACTTCTGAGGTAATCAGTCCCCTAGAACTTAGAACTACTTAAACCTAACTAACCTAAGGACATCACACGCACCCATGCCCGAAGCAGGATTCGAACCTGCGACCGTAGTGATCGCGCGGTTCCAGACTGTAGCGCCTAGAGCCGCTCGGCCACGCCGGCTGGCTTGCTGAAGTGCAGCCATGTTATAACATAACTGCTGCAAATCACGACACTGAATGTCGCATGGTGCCGTTTCGGGCACATCACGCAGTTTTGCAACCGGAACAGTGATGATGAAGGGTAAGGTCATGATGACAGAGTTATTTGAGCGTACGTCAGCGAGGTCTTTAGTGCCCATAAGTCTTGGGAGATGAAAGTGGTTATAATGAGATAAAGGTGATTAAAGTGTTAAAAATTGTAGAATAAAAGGATAAAGTATTTCCCAAACGTTCTATTGCGAGACAAACATTCAGACATACTATAAAAGCAGGTCAGTAGTCAGTTCTTAAAAGGTGAATAAAAGGAAAGTGAGAGCTCAAGAAGAGATATTAAGTCTTTTAATATCAGACACACGTGGCTGGCTGATCACTAACCAAAATAGGATACGCCAGCCAATTTGTATCACTCTGAAGCAGTAATGTTACCTCTCTCTTTACCGAAATACGCATGGATGTACGTGTCTGTTTATTTGTGACTTTGTTATTTGGCAGCTGAACTTTATGCATCTATAACGAAGTACATATGATACGCAAGGCTAAGTGGTCTGGACAGCAGTGAGTTCGGATTACACAGTACACTCCCACACAAACCACACCATTCAATGCCGAAAAAATTGTAAAGTTCGAAGTAGCTGCGTATTTCAACTGTTGAATCAGTATTTCAGTAACCGGTACTGCCAGTTAACAGATTTGACGTTCAGAGTAGCTCTTGAATATGAACTTTTGCATGATAGTAATCATCATGAATTCCGAATAGGTACACTGAATGTCCAAAGATGAAACTCTGAACTGAAGCAGGTATCGATTTTTAATTCTCAGCGAAAGATTAGCCCACAAAAATGTGCAACGAGGAAAAAACAAGGCATGCTATCCTATCTTGTGCATGTCAACAAAGTGAACGATTATTGAAACGTCAAAGGAACAAAACTACACAGTGGTATACTTCCATGCTGTGTAAGTTGTTGCTTCATTAGATTGTCAGTGCATTAATATCACTGCAGTTTACAAATCTCACTTTGAAAACTTGCACCTGTGGTCTAAGGGTAGCGTCTTTGATTCATAATCAAAACGTCTTCGGTCCCGGGTTCGATCCCCGCCACTGCCTAAATTTTGATAAATAATCAGCATTGGCGGCCGAAGACTTCCGGCATAAGAAGTCAGCCTCATTCTGCCAACGGCCTTGTCAAAGAGGGCGGAGGAGCGGATAGAGGTTTAGGGCACTCTCTTGTCCTAGGGGTGGGAAATTGCCCCTAAAGGCGGAAGAATCAGCAATGATCAACGACATGAGGATGCAGAAGGCAATGGAAACCACTGCATTAAAGACACGTAACGTGTATCCACAGGACATGTGGCCTGTAATTAAAGAAGTGTCATGATGATCTCTCCATTGGCAAAAGATTCCTGAATAGTCCCCCATTCGGATCTCCGGGAGGGGACTGCCAAGGTGGAGGTTACCATGAGAAAAAGATTGAATAATCAACGAAAGGATAACGTTCTACGAGTCGGGGCGTGGAATGTCAGAAGCCTGAACGTGGTAGGGAAACTAGAAAATCTGAAAAGGGAAATGCAAAGGCTCAATCTAGATATAGTAGGGGTCAGTGAAGTGAAGTGGAAGGAAGACAAGGATTTCTGGTCAGGTGAGTATCGGGTAATATCAACAGCAGCAGAAAATGGTATAACAGGTGTAGGATTCGTTATGAATAGGAAGGTAGGGCAGAGGGTGTGTTACTGTGAACAGTTCAGTGACCGTGTTGTTCTAATCAGAATCGACAGCAGACCAACACCGACAACGATAGTTCAGGTATACATGCTGACGTCGCAAGCTGAAGATGAACAGTTAGAGAAAGTGTATGAGGATATTGAAAGGGTAATGCAGTGTGTAAAGGGGGACGAAAATCTAATAGTCATGGTCGACTGGAATGCAGTTATAGGGGAAGGAGTAGAAGAAAAGGTTACAGGAGAATATGGGCTTGGGACGAGGAATGAAAGAGGAGAAAAACTAATTGAGTTCTGTAACAAGTTTCAGCTAGTAATAGCGAATACCCTGTTCAAGAATCACAAGAGGAGGAGGTATACTTGGAAAAGGCAGAGAGATACGGGACGATTTCAGTTAGATTACATCATGGTCAGACAGAGATTCCGAAATCAGATACTGGATTGTAAGGCGTACCCAGGAGCAGATATACACTCAGATCACAATATAGTAGTGATGAAGAGTAGGCTGAAGTTCAAGACATTAGTCAGGAAGAATCAATACGCAATGAAGTGGGATACGGAAGTACTAAGGAATGACGAGATACGTTTGAAGTTCTCTAACGCTATAGATACAGCAATAACGAATAGCGCAGTAGGCAGTACAGTTGAAGAGGAATGGACATCTCTAAAAAGGGCCATCACAGAAGTTGGGAAGGAAAACATAGGTACAAAGAAGGTAGCTGCGAAGAAACCATGGGTAACAGAAGAAATACTTCAGTTGATTGATGAAAGGAGGAAGTACAAACATTTTCCGGGAAAATCAGGAATACAGAAATACAAGTCGCTGAGGAATGAAATAAATAGGAAGTGCAGGGAAGCTAAGACGAAATGGCTGCAGGAAAAATGTAAAGACATCGAAAAAGATATGATTGTCGGAAGGACAGACTCAGCATACAGGAAAGTAAAAACAACCTTTGGTGACATTAAAAGCAACGGTGGTGACATTAAGAGTGCAACGGGAATTCCACTGTTAAATGCAGAGGAGAGAGCAGATAGGTGGAAAGAATACATTGAAAGCCTCTATGAGGGTGAAGATTTGTCTGATGTGATAGAAGAAGAAATAGGAGACGATTTAGAAGAGATAGGGGATCCAGTATTAGAATCGGAATTTAAAAGACCTTTGGAGGACTTACGGTCAAATAAGACAGAAGGGATAGATAACATTCCATCAGAATTTATAAAATCATTGGGGGAAGTGGCAACAAAACGACTATTCACGTTGGTGTGTAGAATATATGAGTCTGGTGACATACCATCAGACTTTCGGAAAAGCATCATCCACACAATTCCGAAGACGGCAAGAGCTGACATGTGCGAGAATTATCGCACAATCAGCTTAACAGCTCATGCATCGAAGCTGCTTACAAGAGTAATATACAGAAGAATGGAAAAGAAAATAGAGAATGCGCTAGGTGACGATCAGTTTGGCTTTAGGGAAAGTAAAGGGACGAGAGAGGCAATTCTGACGTTACGGCTAATAATGGAAGCAAGGCTAAAGAAAAATCAAGACACTTTCATAGGATTTGTCGACCTGGAAAAAGCGTTCGACAATATAAAATGGTGCAAGCTGTTCGAGATTCTGAAAACAGTAGGGGTAAGCTATAGGGAGAGACGGGTCATATACAATAGGTACAACAACCAAGAGGGAATAATAAGAGTGGACGATCAAGAAGTGCTCATATTAATAAGGGTGTAAGACAAGGCTGTAGCCTTTCGCCCCTACTCTTCAATCTGTACATCGAGGAAGCAATGATGGAAATGAAAGAAAGGTTCAGGAGTGGAATTAAAATTCAAGGTGAAAGGATATCAATGATACGATTCGCTGATGACATTGCTATCCTGAGTGAAAGTGAAGAAGAATTAAATAATCTGCTGAACGGAATGAACAGTCTAATGAGTACACAGTATGGTTTGAGAGTAAATCGGAGAAAGACGAAGGTAATGAGAAGTAGTAGAAATGAGAACAGCGAGTAACTTAACATCAGGATTGATGGTCACGAAGTCGATGAAGTTAAGGAATTCTGCTACCTAGGCAGTAAAATAACCAATGACGGACGGAGCAAGGGGGACATCAAAAACAGACTCGCTATGGTAAAAACGGCATTTCTGGCCAAGAGAAGTCTACTAATATCAAATGCCGGCCTTAATTTGAGGAAGAAATTTCTGAGGATGTACGTCTGGGGTACAGCATTGTATGGTAGTGAAACATGGACTGTGGGAAAACCGGAACAGAAGAGAATCGAAGCATTTGAGATGTGGTGCTATAGACGAATGTTGAAAATTAGGTGGACTGATAAGGTAAGGGATGAGGAGGTTCTACGCAGAATCCGAGAGGAAAGGAATATGTGGAAAACACTGATAAGGAGAAGGGACAGGATGATAGGACATCTGCTAAGACATGAGGGAATGACTTACATGGTACTAGAGGGAGCTGTAGAGGGCAAAAACTGTAGAGGAAGACAGAGATTGGAATACGTCAAGCAAATAATTGAGGACGTAGGTTGCAAGTGCTACTCTGAGATGAAGAGGTTAGCACAGGAAAGGAATTCGTGGCGGGCCGCATCAAACCAGTCAGTAGACTGATGACAAAAAAAAAAAAAAAAAAAAAAAAAAAAAAAAAAAAAAAAATTGATTGTCAGTGCATTAATCTCACTGCAGTTTACAAATCTCACTTTGAAAACTTACCTATGATGAGTCATTGTGTGTGTGGCTAATAATAGCAATTTACAGGGTAGGAAATAGTATAACTTTTTTACATATTCCGTCATTGTGTAATGCTGTAAATGTGATTAAGGGAATTGTATCAAAAGCTTAGACCCCGTATAATTTTGCTTTCTATGTAAGTGCTTTTTTTTAGAAACTATAGCCTAACCTGTGTAACATATAGGCCTAGCCTTCCGACAGTAACCTACCTCCTCCTTTTCCGGGAATATTTCACGCCAGTAACACTGTAAATTTTTCAGGAGTAATCTAACATGTCACAGTTGGAATGTATGTCTATTTTGATCATTTGCTTGGTTTTACTTTTGAATTACATTTTGAGTTTTCCAAAGTATATGAGCCTATACCATGTTTCGCGATATACCAATAGTAAGTTAGTTTCGTGTTCCACGCATCATTTGCACGATAAATCGTAATTATGTGGAACGAGTTATTTTATATCAACATCATTTTTTGTAAATGTGCCTCCATCATTTATTACCTTTTTTTATGAAAGGCAGACAGATGACAGTCAGCAATTCCTACCCACCAATAGTTATACATTACAGATAGCCTTCTGCGGAGTAGGAGAAGTTGACAAAGACGAACGGTTCCATTGAATTTCAGATTTTACTTTTCTGTCTGTCAAGCATTTTATATCACCAAGTGATCACAATTTTGGTTGCAACATTGTAAACCCCTGTTTGTGCTACATACAACCTTAATGTAGCGGAATGAGTGTCTTTTCTTTCTTCTGGTATTGTAATTCTGTACATCATTGTTCCTGTTAAAGTGTAGTGGTGTACAACAAGCTTCATGAGGGAAAACTCTGATGCTGATCGCTTGCCACTCACACGCCTAGCAGCGGGCAGACACTGCGAAAAGAGTGGTTCAGCTAAGTTTTCGGCCAAACATTTCTTCAGAAAGGAAGGAAAGCACCCACATTCATACAATTATATACACGAAATAAACAATCACGCTCACGCACACGCACACACACACACACACACATGACCGCTGTTCCCGGCTATCCTAGCCAGAATCTTTTTTAAAGAGGGAGAAAGTGTGAACAATGAACAATTATCGGCCGGAGCAAATTAGGACATGAGAAGCTGCTCCAGGAATCAGCACTGTCACGTTGCCGTGTGTCGTAGGGGAACGAGGCCGTTGATTCAGTGTGGCTTGGATGTCGGAGCGAGTCGGATTAAAAGTAAATCTGAAGTCAAATGACAGAAATAAAATAACTACAATAAAAGTAAACAGCGCAACTACAACTCATGCATACAAAATAAATTATTGCTTGACGCTCTCCACTTACGACTGAAATGTGATTCCTCTAAACTTTAGATTACGATCGGATCGATCAGTATACTCATAAACGTCGGCAGGTAGCATTATTGATGTAACAACTGCGTCCACACAATCAAAGCACCAGATGCTATTTGGGAACGTCCACGAAAGTCGACAGTTATCTCCAACAGTCGAAACTGGGCACGGGCAAGTTAGTGTGACGTCACGCTTAAGTCTCACTGTGGTGAACCATGGAGGTATAAATGTGGTGAATCTAGTGTTTTGGACTATATAAGATGGCGGACGTCGGCTGCAAGCTATGACTAATGGCAACTCCTTTTTTTTTTTTTTTACCTCCATGGGTATTTGCGTAAGTTATGTCGTCATTGGCACTTGCGGTTATGCATTTCGCATTCAACTGTTCAGGCGTGCTTTAGACAAGAACACTATTCAGCGCCGACAGATCGCATCTCAGTATAGCGTTATTTGCAGTTATCAGTTTACACATAAAATAAAAGGAGATTGCTCCCAGTGATCCCAAGACTCTTTTGTTGACCCGGGACCACTCTATTTCTTTGTTGTTTGGAGAGACGACAAAGTTAAAAAAAAATCAACTGTGTCAGTCTAAAAATAAACTTTATACAAAAATTTTAAGATGTATGTTAAATTAAAAAATAACATCCATTATCAATGCTATCAAAACAGAAAATTCCAGTTTAGCAAAAAATTTAATTCGGTTTGCATCAGTGTGATTTCTGAGCTTGCATTTTCTGATCCTATTCGGTAACCCTGGGGTTAATACTACCGCTCAAAGCTACATCATATCATCACTTACTTATGATCGCTTCGTGGAATTGTTTTTAATAACCTGCAAAGCAGAAAACCTCTGCTGGCTTGCATAAGTTTTAAGAAAGATATTTCTCGAAAAGGCGATTTCTAGAATTATAGTGAATGAGATGCCTTTTTACACCAAAACTGTTCAAGGCAATCAGAATTAAATGCGTCCTTACAGTTTCTGTGATTTCGGAATTCAAATCTTCTTCGGCGTTAGTGCAAAAATGTTTGTGAATCAATATTTACGCGACTTTAGCTTCTGTTTTGCTGTATTGTGGGAAGAATGATTGAATTCATAGCGTAACATTTGCAAATGACTCTTGATATTTGTTTTTATGTTTTCCCTAGTGTGTCATATTTTTTGTCACCAAATGACTTTAATGTCGCAAATGCAGAATAACTGAATTCACCAATTTTATGTATCCGTAACTGAAGTTCGCAAATAAAGTCACTAAGTTTACCTTAAAAGGTAAATATATTTCCAACGCCTTCTAAATTCCTGTTTCTTAATCTTTGCATGTTCAACTTACTCAAGTGTGTGAAAATATCCATAGGACAAGCCAAATCCCTCTGAAATGTCAGATCAGAAAACTGTTCTAGTAAGTCTTTCCAGTTTCTCATCTTCCAAACACGTTACCTTTCGACAGCCAACCAACTTCTATATGAAAGAGAAGGTTCTTATGGTCTGAGTCCATTTCAGTACCGAGTCTTTTTTTGTCCGTATTCAACGCGCTGCTTATTACAGCATTTTCCATATTTGTGGACAATTATTTCATTAAGGCATTCATGAAGAGTCTTGGAAGCTGTCCGGAGCGAGATTCTAACATAGCTGTAGCACAATCCGTAAGAAACCGACAGCCTTTTTTACATTATGTTATGTTTCTGAAAATATTCCGTTATTATTGTCATTTGGTCGATATCTTTGAATATTTCCAGTTCTGGCTCAATCAATAATTCTTCTTTCATTATGTTGTTGTCGTCTACAAAGCGAACAAACGCGAATAACTGTCAAGAATTAGAAATGTCAGCCGATTAATCACAATGAAAAGCGACGCAAGGCGATCTTTTTACTCATGAAATACGCTACTCCTCGATCTCATTCGACATTACTTCAGTTAGAGCTTTCACCGTGTTGTTCGACAGAGGAATTTTTTCAACTTATTCGACAGCTTTGATCAAGCATTTTAGAAAAGCTTAATGTTTGTACGGTAAATTGAGAGATCTATCTGCAGAAGCGCGAGAAGAGACTTCTGTTTGTGTATTGACTACCAGCAGAAGATACCACTACCCAAGGTACCATCTACTGATGCGTTTTACATTCGTCAACTTTGGGTGTATAACTTGTGTGTCTATGAAGCCAAGAATACGACAGCACACTTTGATATGTATGATGAATCGACTGGAAATAAAAGTGCAAATTAGATCATCAGCTTTCTGAATCACTACTTTGAGAATATACTGCTTGGAAATATCATCTATGCATATTCTGAGACAACTGTTGTACCCAAAATAAGAATACGGCACTAGTTCATTTCCTATCTACTTACGTTAATGTTGGCAGTCTGGAAACCACTATCCACCAGTTTTATGCCCTGTGATAGGTGCTTTGGTCTAATCGATAAGAACATGCTCAGAACAAAGACGATTTTTCAGTCAAAGAAAATGAGAAAATAGTGAAAGTTCATCGAAGTTCAATGTAATCAGGTTGAACGCTGCTATAGTAAGAGACTTTATGAGTCATCTTAGAGCTTACTTCCTAAAGATCTTTATGATACGTAAGATAGGTTTCTAGTGTCTATTTATCACATGTTTCGTTACATTCACAATAGTGATGTGTTAGAAAGTAGTTTATCGCCAAGCATGTCTATCTTCAAGTTCAGGCTGCTGAAGCTATCACTGCTCCATGTGTATACCAAGTAAAGCTGCCATTAAAACATGCGAAACTAAAAAGTCACGATGACATTGGCGGAGCAGTACGTACGACGTAATGACATTGGTACCACGCAGCACTGAAGTGTACCTTCCTTGAGGAAACTGAAGACTATATTGACCCTCTTGCAGAGTACGAAGACAACGCTTAAATATTGAACATTCCACTTGCTATGGTGAATGTTTTTATTTTATTTTGTTTGTATATTTGATTTTAAAGCGCTCAAGTCTTTATTCTACATTTGCTTTGTCATCTTACACATTAATGTTCAAATGTGTGTGAAATCTTATGCGACTTATCTGCTAAGGTCATCAGTCCCTAAGCTTACACACTACTTAACCTAAATTATCCTAAGGACGGACAAACACACACACCCATGCCCGACGGAGTACTCGAACCTCCGCCGGGACCAGCGGCACAGTCAATGACTGCAGCGCCCAAGACCGCTCGGCTAATCCCGCTCGGCCCCACAGTAATTATTTGAGTAAAGGGACAATCTCAAATACTTACATATATTTTGAATATTTTGATACAAGACAGAGGTAACTCCATTTAAATTTATATTGATAAAAATAATAGCAACCGGTCTGAAATTTCCAGTTGTACCCAAGCATTACCGCCTTACAGTAGGTGCTTCGAGAATATATCTCTCCCCATCATTCAAACAACATGAAATACGATAATCTGTTTTATGTCTCCCTTGGAAAAAATGCTAAAACAGAGTTACAGTCCTCTTGAACCAGACCCTTCAATTTCACTTAGTACATCATTACGTCTTTATTTACGTGTTTACAGCATGTAAGTACAATTTTACTGTAGTCACGTGTACGTTACAGTTAGCTGTTTTAGTCTTTTTGAGGGTCCATAGAATGGCATTTTCATGCGTAACAAATACACTCCTGGAAATTGAAATAAGAACACCGTGAATTCATTGTCCCAGGAAGGGGAAACTTTATTGACACATTCCTGGGGTCAGATACATCACATGATCACACTGACAGAACCACAGGCACATAGACACAGGCAACAGAGCATGCACAATGTCGGCACTAGTACAGTGTATATCCAGCTTTCGCAGCAATGCAGGCTGCTATTCTCCCATGGAGACGATCGTAGAGATGCTGGATGTAGTCCTGTGGAACGGCTTGCCATGCCATTTCCACCTGGCGCCTCAGTTGGACCAGCGTTCGTGCTGGACGTGCAGACCGCGTGAGACGACGCTTCATCCAGTCCCAAACATGCTCAATGGGGGACAGATCCGGAGATCTTGCTGGCCAGGGTAGTTCACTTACACCTTCTAGAGCACGTTGGGTGGCACGGGATACATGCGGACGTGCATTGTCCTGTTGGAACAGCAAGTTCCCTTGCCGGTCTAGGAATGGTAGAACGATGGGTTCGATGACGGTTTGGATGTACCGTGCACTATTCAGTGTCCCCTCGACGATCACCAGTGGTGTACGGCCAGTGTAGGAGATCGCTCCCCACACCATGATGCCGGGTGTTGGCCCTGTGTGCCTCGGTCGTATGCAGTCCTGATTGTGGCGCTCACCTGCACGGCGCCAAACACGCATACGAACATCATTGGCACCAAGGCAGAAGCGACTCTCATCGCTGAAGACGACACGTCTCCATTCGTCCCTCCATTCACGCCTGTCGCGACACCACTGGAGGCGGTCTGCACGATGTTGGGGCGTGAGCGGAAGACGGCCTAACGGTGTGCGGGACCGTAGCCCAGCTTCATGGAGACGGTTGCGAATGGTCCTCGCCGATACCCCAGGAGCAACAGTGTCCCTAATTTGCTGGGAAGTGGCGGTGCGGTCCCCTACGGCACTGCGTAGGATCCTACGGTCTTGGCGTGCATCCGTGCGTCGCTGCGGTCCGGTCCCAGGTCGACGGGCACGAGCACCTTCCGCCGACCACTGGCGACAACATCGATGTACTGTGGAGACCTCACGCCCCACGTGTTGAGCAATTCGGCGGTACGTCCACCCGGCCTCCCGCATGCCCACTATACGCCCTCGCTCAAAGTCCGTCAACTGCACATACGGTTCACGTCCACGCTGTCGCGGCATGCTACCAGTGTTAAAGACTGCGATGGAGCTCCGTATGCCACGGCAAACTGGCTGACACTGACGGCGGCGGTGCACAAATGCTGCGCAGCTAGCGCCATTCGACGGCCAACACCGCGGTTCCTGGTGTGTCCGCTGTGCCGTGCGTGTGATCATTGCTTGTACAGCCCTCTCGCAGTGTCCGGAGCAAGTATGGTGGGTCTGACACACCGGTGTCAATGTGTTCTTTTTTCCATTTCCAGGAGTGTACTTTACCGCTAAGTTAATTTTTAATCGTGGGCTTAGGGTTGTGGCATAGCTACCAGAGCACCATCGGTGTCTACGCTTCAGAGGGCAATGCTCAAAGGCAAAAGGCTCAGTATGGTGCAAACATGTGAAGTAAGCACGAAACTATGCCACGGAGACGCAATCGTGGTTCCTACAGCCGACTGAGCGAGTTTGTAATGGATGAAACTGTGGCCTTCCGATTGGCGGGGTGATCCATTCGGAGTACTGCCACATAAGTTGGACGTTGTGTGTCAGTTGTCCAACGATGCTGGTGTCCATGGTCACTCGAACGTCCACGCAACACAGACGCCCACCAGGGTCGACGTACTGTAAGGACAGTAGCGGCAGTTCGTACAGCTACCACGGCACAGGTAGCTTGTGAGCTCAGACGAGTCAACACGAACTGTTGCGAAACGTTTATTAGCAGTGGGACTATGGACACATACATCTCTAGCTCGTTGTCCACCCACGCCACAGCATCGATGTGCACAGGTCGACTGTTGCCGTCAGAGGATCACTTGGAAGTTGAAATGGCGGGCCGTGGTCTTTGGCCGGTTGCACGTACGATGTGGACCTGGAGAATTCTGTCTCATAGAGCGTATTCGTCCAAGAGATACTCGCCCCATCCCAGACCTTATGGCCGGGCGGGATAGCCGTGAGGTCTTGGGCGCCTTGCCACGGTTCGCGCGGTTTCTCCCGTCGGAGGTTCGAGTCCTCCCTTGGGCAAGGGTATATAAATGACCTCAGCAGTTTGGTCCCATAGAACTTACCACAAATTTCCAATTTCCAGACCTTATGCTGCAAGTCATGTTCACCTTTGGTGCTTCTGGAGAGGAAGCTAATCAGCGCTCGGTACATGTTGAATGTTGTTAGACGCCTTATTGTGCCTTTCTTGCAAAAGGGGGCTGATGGGTTGTTCCAATAGGATAATGCTCGCCCACACTGCCCGTGAAACTCCATGTTCTCTGCCTGACATGTAGTAACTTTCCTGGAGAGCACGATGTCCGGACCTGTCTCCAATGGAGCACGTGTGGGATATGACGGAACGAGAAGTGACTCGAGCGACTCATCAACCAACAATCTTTAGAGAACTACCTTAATAGGTTGAGCAGGCGGGGACTAACGTATCCCAGGACATCCCCCATCCGTAGGCTCGACTGGTTGCCACAATCAGCGTCTGCATTGCCACCTTTGGAGACTACACCACATACTAATATGGGTGTTTCAGACATGCGTCGATACCTTGTACCTCAGAACCTCTTGTGCTACTGATCTGTAAGTGTAATCTTTTCATGTACTCCATATGCACCGTTGCAACGATCTTGAATGAATTGGAAACCTCTAAAGAGAGTGTTAATTTGTTTCGGCAGTGTACAGATGAACAAGTCTTACATAAAACAAGCTAAAGGTGATGATAGATTATGAACAACAGGCCATTAAAATTCACTAACTGCCACACTCTTCCCGATGTGGGATCAGCTGGGTAGAATTTTGGACGCAGATGTTTGCACCAACTGGGCACGATCAGTATCAAGTAGCGCCAGCTGCTGCGTTTCAGAGGACACGCCAAAACCTCGAGCCACCTGCCGCAACCGATTGTCCACTGGCGCCACCCCCTCCTCCTTTCGCCACCCAGTCGTCCTTTCCTTTCCGCTCAATAAACGCCCGCCTTTACGCTACGACTTGTCGGGAGCGAACGCCACCAGTCCGACCACGTCCCGATACCGTCGTCTCGACGCCTCCGTCGTGCACATCTCGCTGCAGTAAAGAAACCGCCCGCGCGGGCTACGATGTTCGAGTTTACATGTTCGCTTATAACCAATAGCGAAACACACCATCGGTACTCAAATACTGGAAACCAAGAACTTTCAGTCAGCGTGTTTGTTCGCAACTGTAATTTTTTAACCATTTATAAAAGCATATCTCTCTCTCTCTCTCTCTCTCTCTCTCTCTCTCTCTCACACACACACACACACACACACACACACACACGTGTTTACCCTCATATTACAATATACACAATTCTGCTGTAGATTCAGTTACATTAAATAATTTCACTACATAGAACGTTCTCCAAGCAATAAATATAGCTCTGGAAATCAACAGTCCCTGGGGGAATTTATTAGTTCACAATTCAAGCTCATGAGCGTTTCTCTGAATTTACTGATCACCAATGACAATTGTTTTTAATTTAAAATATGTCATACTATTATCCGCGGCAAGAGCAGTTTATTGTATCCATCGTCTCAGCTGTTACTGTTAGAACATATACTCAAATTTTAATCTCAAATTTTTCAGAAATGATTAGTTGACGATTACTACTGAGATCGCTGGAACTCCAAATGTATCTACAACGGTGTCCTTGATGCGTGTTCACGATACGTATGGCAGCTACACGTAAAATTTTTGTCTTGTTTGTGATATAATTTCGTTTCTAAATTTTGCTATCAAACCTTGGCCCTTCACGAAGTATTGGGTTTTCGGTTGGTCCACTTTTTCATTACCTTGAAAACACCCATTTGAATACCAAATTCTTTCCAATAACTTTAGGCCTCTTTGAAACACAAATGATAATACAACATAAGAGCTATTATTAGAGAATGTTCTTTCTCCTTTTCTACATATAAGCGGTAATGGTGATATAATGCCTGACGTAGTCGCTATATTGTCTTCTTTACATCTGAGTACATTCAAGACTACTACCAGTGTTGGTGTAGTTATAATGACCTGGTAGTTAAAAATTTGTGTGCAGGACCGGGCCTCATCTTCATTCTTCCCAGAAACTCTTTCCTTATTTCCAGATTTTCACAGAATGTTTGTTGCATATCTTTCTAATCTAGCACTTCTGGAAGAAGTAATATCGCCGCGCGGGATTAGCCGAGCGGCCTTGGGCGCTGCAATCGTGGACTGTGCGGTTGGTCCCGGTGGAGGTTCGAGTCCTCCCTCGGGCATGGGTGTGTGTGTTTGTCCTTAGGATAATTTAGGTCAAGTAGTGTGTAAGCTTAGGGACTGGTGACCTTAGCCGTTAAGTCAAATAAGATTTAAAAAAAAAAAAGGAAGTAATGTCAGGAAGAAGCAGACTATTCACAACGTATGGATGTTTCCAGTAGCTGACAGAAAATTTCAAAACAGGACACACTCCATTGCATAGTGAAAGATTCCTATTTTCGCTATCGGTGAAAGCGTATGTAATTCTAATTGCATTTTTCTGTTTACTTCTCTTTGACTGTTCAAATTTTGAGCCAGCTGTATTTCAGTAATGTTAATGATAATGATGTTTGGTTTGTGGGACGCTCAACTGCGCGGTCATCAGCGCCCGTACGAAGTCCTAATTTTTACACAGTCCAATTGTTTTGACATTCTAATTTAGCCACTGTCACGAATTATGAGAATGATGATGAACTGATGGAGACAACACAAACACTTAGTCCCCTTGCAGAGAAAAATTGGGACAAGAATGACAGAAGAGGCAGACTAATTGAGTTCTGCAACAAATTTCAGCTTGTAATAGCGAAAACTATGTTCAAGAATCACAAGAAGAGGAAGAATTCTTGTAAAAGGCCGAGTGATACAGGAAGATTTTAATTAGATTATGTCAGTGATGAAGAGTATGCTCAAATTTAAGACATTAGTCAAGAAGAATCAATACACAAAGAAGTGGGATACATGAGTACTAAGGAATGATGAGACACGCTAAGTCCTCTAAGGCTACTCTTTTCTTTTTCTTTAATTTCTTTAATCAGTCTTCTGATTGGTTTGATGCGGCCCGCCACGAATTCCTCTCCTGTGCCAACCTCTTCATCTCAGAGTAACACTTGCAACCAACGTCCTCAACTATTTGCTGAATGTATTCCAATCTATGTCTTCCTCTACAGTTTTTGCGCTCTACAGCTACCTCTAGTACCATGGAAGTCATCCCCTCATGTCTTAACAGATGTCTATCATCCTGTCCCGTCTCCTTGTCAGTGCGTTCCACATGTTCCTTTCCTCTCCGATTCTGCACACAATCTCCTCATTCCTTACCTTATCAGACAACCTAATTTTCAACATTCGTCTGTAGCACCACATCTAAAATGATTCGATTCTCTTCTGTTCCGGTTTTCTCACAGTCCATGTTTCACTACCATGCAATACCGTGCTCCAGTCGTGCTTCCTCAGAAATTTCTACCTCAAATTAACGCCTCTGTTTAATATTAGTAGACTTCTCTTGGTCAGGAATGCCCTTTCTGTCATTGCTAGTCTGCTTTTCACGTCCTCCTTGCTCCATCCGTCATTGATTATTTTACTGCTTAGGTAGCAGAATTCCCTAACTTTATCTACTTCGTGACCATCAATCCTGATATTAAGTTTCTCGCTATTCTCATTTGTACTACCACTCATTACCCTCGTCTTTCTTCGATTTACTCTCAATCCATATTCTGTACTCATTAGACTGTTCATTCCGTTCAGCAGATCGCGTAATTCTTCTTCACTTTCACTCAAGATGGCAATGTCATCAGCGAATCGTATCATTGATATCCTTTCACCTTGAATTTTAATTCACTCCTGAACCTTTCTTTTATTTCCATCATTGCTTCCTCGATGTACAGATTGAACAGTAGGGGCGAAAGGCTACATCGTCGTCTTACACCCTTTTTAATACGAGCACTTCATTCTTGGTCGTCCACTCTTATTATACCCTCTTGGCTGTTGCACATATAGTGTATGACCCGTCTGTCCCCATAGCTTACGTCTACTTTTTTCCATAATTTCGAACATCTTGTACCATTTTACATTGTCAAATGCTTCTTCCAGGTAGACAAATCCTATGAACGTTTCTTGATTTTTCTTTATTCTTCCTCCATTATTAACCGCAACGTCAGAACTGCCTCCCTCGTGCCTTTTCCTTTCCTGGAGCCAATTTGATCCTCATCCAGCGCATCCTCAATTTTCTTTTCTATTTTTCTTAAGGCTATAGATACAACAATAAGGAATAGTTCAGCAAGCAGTACAGTTGGAGAGAAATGGACATCTCTAAAAAGGGCAATCACAGAAGTTGGAATGGGAATCGTAGGTACAAGGACGGTAACCGCGAAGAAACTGTGGGTAACAGGGGAAATAATTCAGTTAATCGATGAAAGAAGGAAGTACAAAAATATTCAGGGAAATTCACGGGATAAAGAAATTAAAAAAAAAGTGATTGTCGGAAGGAGTGACTCAGAGTTTAGGAAAGTCAAAATAACCTTCTGTGAAATTAAAAACAAGGATAGTAACATTAAGAGTGCAACGGGATTTCTACTGTAAATGCAGAGGAGAGAGCAGATACGTGGAAAAAGTACATTCAAGACCTCTATCAGGGGAAGATTTGTAGGACGTGATAGAAACATGAGTCCATTTAGAAGAGCTGGGGGATTCAGTATTAGAATCAGAATTTAAAAGAGCTATGGATGACGTAAGATCAAATAATGCGGAAGGGTAGATAACATTCCATCAGAATTTCTAAAGTCATTGAAGGTAGTGGCAACAAACAGACTATTCACGTTGGTGTGTAGAATGAGAGTCTTGTGACATACCATCTGACTTTCGTAAAAATATCATCCACACAATTTCGAGTACTAAAAGAGCTGACAAGTTCTTGCATCTAAGTTTCAGGAAAGAATAATACACAGAAGAATGGAAAGGAAACTGGAGACTTGTTAAATGACGATTAGTTTGGCTTTAGGAAAGATAAAAGCACGAGAGATGCAATTCTGTCGTAACGGCTTATAATGGCAGCAAGACTAAAGAAAAATCGAGACACATTCATAGGATCTGTCGACCCGGGAAAAGCATTCGACAATGTAAACTGGTGCCAGATGTTCGAAATTCTGAGGACATACGGGTGAGCTATAATGAGAGACGTGTAATATGCAATATCTACAAGGGCCAAGAGGAAATAATAAGAGTGGACGACCAAGAACGAAGTGCTCGAATTAAAAATGGTGTAAGATAGAAATGCAGTCTTTCGTCCCTACTGTTCATCTAAGAAGCAATGATGGAAATAAAAGAAAGGTTCACGGCTGGAATTAAAATTCAAGGTGAAACTACATCAATGATTCAGTTCGCTGATGACATTGTTATCCTGAGTGAAAGTGAAGAAGAATTACATGATATGATGAATGTAATCAACAGTCTAATGAGCACAGAATATGGATTGAGAATAACTTGAAGAAAGACGAAAGTATTGAGAAGTAGCAGAAAGAAGAAAATTGTAAATTTGTGATAAGGATTATGGGACCAAATTGCTGAGGTCATCGGTCCCTAGGCTTACACACTAATTAATCTAACCGACCTCCGCTAAGGCCAACAAACTCCCTGATGCCCGAGGGAGGACTCGAACCTCCAACGGGGTGGAGCCGCGCGGACCGTGATAAGACGCCTGAGACCGAGCGGCTACCCTGCGCGGCAGCAGAAACGATAACAGCGAGAAACTTAACATCGGGACTTGGTGATCACTAAGCAGATCATGTTAAAGAATTCTGCTACCTAGGCAGCAAAATAACCAATGACGGACGGAGCAAGGAAGACATCAAAAGCTGACTAGCACTGTGAAAAAGGGGATTGCTGCCAAAGAGAAGTCTACTAGTATCAAACGTAGGCCTTAATTTGAGGAAGAAATTTCTGAGAATGTACGTTTGGAGCGCGGCATTGCATGGTAGCGAAGCATGGACTGTGGAAAAACCGGAACAGAAGAGAATCCGAGCAGTTGAGATGTGGTGCTACAGAATAATGTTGAAGATTAGGTGGACTGATAAGGTCAGGAATGAGGAGATTCTACGTAGAAGCGGCGAGGAAAGGAATATGTGGAAAACGCTGACAAGGAGTTGGGATAGGATGATAGGAGGTCTGTTGAGACATGGAGATGACTACCAAGGTACTACAGGGAGCTGTAGAGGGTAAAAACTGTAGAGGAAGACAGATATTGGAATACATCCAGCAAATAACTGAGGACTTAGGTTGTAAGTGCTGCTCTGAGATGAGGAGGTTGGCACAGAAGAGGACTTCGTGGCGGGCCGCATCAAACCAGTCACAAGACTGATGACTCAAAAAAATGTTTTTGATACGTGACATATAGAAGTCGATCCGGGAAGCGGGGAATCTGGGTTCGAGTACTAGTCCGGCACAAATTTTGTGAATCGCAAACAGCAGACGTCTGTGCATATTCGCAATATGCCAACTTATTGCGTCATGTTTACAATATCTTCAGTAATCAATGACAGTATTTGTTCCTCCAGACCTGCATGCATGCCTGAAGGACATCGTATTTTGAACATACAGTCACTGTGTAAACATAGAAATTGTAACCCTGAATCATCATCATGTTCCATTAGGGCTATAGTATACGTCCGTAGCTTCCTTCATGAACCAATGTCTCATATGGCATCTGGGTCAGCATTGTATCACTGATTTCGGGTTTACTGTTCCATTCGCTGAAGACGTCATTCTTTGTGTTAACACTTTAATTGAAGCTTTGGGTAAGTTTCCATTCCAAATACGCCCTTCTCTTGTACATCCATTGATGGCTCCTAGCAAATAAGCTTCAGCGGCTTGTATTTAACCTTTCTTCTCTGCAATCCATGCTTCACATTCCGTTGTTAGAACTAGTGTTTCCATTATTTTGTAGAATTTCCATCTACTTTCATGTCGAATTTAGTGTTGTATTATTGCAGCGTGAAATTTCACGTTGGCAAGTATTTGTGTAGTATCAGTATGCCAATAGCTGGGCTAACGGGGACAAGCTATTTATTTAATACAGTTTTTAACTACGGCCCAAAATTAAAAGCGTCGGTTAGTAACATTTATTATCCATAACACATTTTAGCTGGAGTGCAGCAATTAATATAAAATTAAAGGATTAGCCAGCTTCAGAAATGGGAATATGTTGCAGTCATTTCACTTCCACAAAATAAACTTGCACTGAATGAAAGCTTCGATGCAGTATCCTGTAAAAATTTATTTTGACACAATAGTTTCCATCATACTAAAAAATCTAAAAAAATGAAAATGAAAGAAACCAATAATAAGCCCATGGTGTTAATAATTAGCTCAGGGTCGTATTGCTTTGAGACAAAGATAAGACTGGCAAGTAGAATTCGATGCGTACCATTACTCTGTAGTATCCTTCGTGCTCTACTGATATTGAGCTAAATTAGTGTATTTTATTGACTAAATCTCTGGTCCAGTTGTATATAACGTCATATAAACATTAATTAAAATATAATAGTACGCATGTTGCAGAGAGCAGTTGTTATGACTTGTTTTCAAGTACCCCACAAGTTCGTACAAATTTACCAGACCTTTGAATACATGTCCAGCTATACGTGATTAAAAAAACGAAAGGACTGTGGTTAGCCATCACTTAGAACATGCAATGCAACTGAAGTTCTGCATTTTGTGTCCACTTTCTTCCATCACCCTGATAACTGTTTTGATGCGACTAGCCAGGAATTGCTCTCCTGTGCTAACCTTTCATCTCAGAGTACAGTTGGGCTCCTTATCCTGTATCATTTATTGGATGCATTCCAATGTCAGTCTTCTGCAGATTTCACCTTATACTGCCCATTCAAGCACCATGGCAGTCAATTTTGATGTCTTACGATGCATCCTATTATCCTGCCCCATCTTCTTGTCAATATTTTCCCCATGTTCCTCTCCTAGCAGATTCTGCCGAAATAATTTCTTTTCGGACTACCCAGTTTTGAACATATTTCAGCAGCACCACGTCTCAAACGATTCGATCCCATTACTGATTTTCGTACATTCCGAGAGGACGACGGTTCAATCCCGCGTTCGGCCATCCTGAATTAGGTTTTCCGTGCTTTCCCTAAATCGCTTCAGGTAAATGCCGAGATGGTTCCTTCGAAAGGCCACGGCCGACTTCCTTCCCCATCCTTTCCTAATCCGATGAGACCGATGACCTAGCAGTTTGATCTCTTCCCCCAACTCAACCCCAACCCTACATTCCGCCATTCTCTTTCTTACAATGCTGTGCTCAAATGCCATCTACGCCTGTAATAATCTGTTTTTCAAATCCTGCCGTTTTTTTAATTCCTCCTAGCTTCGTTAGGTGTTAGTTTCGTGTACCTCATGGTCCTAAATCTCTATACTGAACTTATCGCTAATCTGATTTTTATTCCTCCTCTTTATTGTAACCCTTCTTCTGTTTTCTCTCAGTCCGTAGAGTGTGCTGACTACTCTTGGCGTAATAAGTTCCTTCACTTTCACCCTAATGTCATATTCCAATTTTTTTTTGTGAAGTAAATGTTCATTCCATTCAAGAACTTATGCAGTTTTTCCTCACCTTCACTGACGATAGTAATGTAATCAGCAAATCGTATAGTTAATGTTAATCCGATTTCCGCATATTACTTTTATCTCCGTCCTTGCTTCCTAGACGTTCAAGGGACGGGAAAATGAAAACGAGACGGACTACACTACTAGCATGGCGTGGACGTTGGTAACTGCTGGGAATCAGAAACGAAATGCGCAAACTTTCACAGCTGTGCCTTCTTTTTGTGTGTCAGACGTCTACAACGTGAACTCTGCGAATCGTGTGTGCGTCCGATTTTACTATGGACATCAAGAAAGAGAAACAGTGAGGTGTAGTGGGATTTTTGTTTGCAGAAGAAGTGTTAGGAAGTAAAATTTATGCCCGATTGTCTGCCGTGTAGGGCGAACATTGTACGTCACGTGCGAGTGTGTTTACGTGGCGTAAACGATTTCCGGAGGTTGGTTGTCATTGAAAGGCAGCAGTCGGCCAAGACAGGCTCATCGCGTCATTGCTGAGTTGGCTGCTGCCGTCAGAAATGGCCGATGCGGAAGACATTCGCCTGATGTTAAGCATCAGCCACGGTACTGCTCATGATAGAGCATCTGAAGTAGCCGAAAATCTGTGCTCAGTGGGTTCCCCAAATTGCGATGGGGGAGCGGAAGTTAAACAGAATGTCGGTGTGACAGCAGCACCTGGAACGGTACCACGATGCAGAATATCATTTTATGTCCCATGTTGTCCAGGGAGTGAAGCATGGTGCCATCTTTCTTAGTCGGAGAGCAAGGTCGGAGCCAACAATGGAAGCCTATGGATTCACCCCACTGAAAAAAATCCACAACCGTTCACGCCATTTCTAGAAAAGTCATGATAGGGCTCTTCTTTGACAGCAAGCACCTGCTGCTCATTGGTTTTCTGAAACACGGCGCCACAATTAACGCATCGCGTTACGTGGACATTTTCAAAACTGAAGAGCACCATCAAGTCCAGAGGGCCAGGTAGGCTGACGAATGGCATTAATCTGTTGCAGGGCAATGACCACTGACATGTTGCGAAGGTTTTTTCGACTACACGGCAGAAGTTTCGCAGGGAAAGCCCTTGCTTATCTCCCATACAGCCCGACCTCCCTCCTTACGATTTCAGAGTTTCTGGAGAGTTGAAGAGGGAGTCACGGGCCGTCGATTTGCTTCGTACGAAGAGGTGCACCCCGCGTGGAGGTTAGAGTCCTCCCTCGGGCATGGGTGTGTCTGTGTTGTCCGCAGCGTAAATTAGTTTAAGTTAGATTAAGTAGTGTGTAAGCTTAGGCACCGATGACCTTAGCAGTTTGGTCCCATAAAACCTTACCACAAATTTCCAAGATGTGCACGCCAGGCTACAATAGTGGTTCCGTAAGATTCAAATGGTTCAAATGGCTCTGAGCACTATGGGACTTAATATCTATGGTCATCAGTCCCCTAGAACTTAGAACTACTTAAACCTAACTAACCTAAGGACATCACACAACATCTAGTCATCACGAGGCAGAGAAAATCCCTGACCCCGCCGGGAATCGAACCCGGGAACCCGGGCGCGGGAAGCAAGAACGCTACCGCGGTTCCGTAAGAAACCGCAAACACTGTTCTGTGAAGGCACTGACTGTTTTGTTTCACAATGCGATAAACGTATTAACAGTTACATTGAGGTGACAAAGGTCATGACATACGGATACACACACACACACACACACACACGCAGATGGAGGTAGTACCGCGCTCACTCGCTGTAAAGAGGTTAGTCCATAGGCAGAACTGTCATTTTTACTTAGGTAATTCATATGAAAAGGTTTCCGACGTGATTTCGGTTCCACGATGGGAACTGACAGATTTTTAACGCGGAGTGGTAATTGGAGCTGGACTCATGGGACATTCCATTTTTGAAATCGTTACGGAATGAAATGTTTCGAAATCCACAGTGTCATGAGAGTGCCTATAATACCAAATTGCAGGCATTAACTCTCACCAAAAACAACAACCGAAGCAACGGCGTTTGCATACAGCTGTCAGTGATAACAGAAAAGTAACACTACGTGAAATATCCGAAAAAATCAATGTGGGACTTGCGACGTACGTATTCGTTAGGACAGTGTGGTGAAGTATGTCTTTAAAGCTATGGAAGCAAACGACCGATGTGAGTGCCTTTGCTAACAGCACATCATCTCCTTCAGCTTGTCTCCTGGACTTGTGCCGATATCGGTTGGACCCCAGACGACTGGAAAACCGTGGCCTGGTCGGATGAGTTCCCATTTCAGTTGGTAAGAGCTGATTATAGGGTACGACTGTACATCAGACACCACGAAGGCATGGACCCAAGTTGTCAATAAGGCACTGTGCACGATGGAGGTGGCGCCGTAATGGTTGGGCTGTATTTAAATGGACTGGACTGGGTTTTCTGGTCCTATAGAACCGGTCATTGACTGGAAATGGTTATGTTCGGCTATTTGGAGCCCAAATGCAGCTATTCGTGGACTTCACAAACAGCGATGGAATTTTTTGGATGACAATGCGCCGTGTCAGAGGGCCGCAATTGTTCGCAATTGGTTTGGAGAACATTCTGGGGAACTCGAGCGAACGATTTGGCCACCCAGATCACCTGACGTGAATCCCATCGAACACTTATGGGACATAATCGCGAGGTCAGTTCGCGCACAAAATCCTGCACCGGCAACAGATTCTCAATTATGGACTGTTGTAGCGTGTGTGTGTGTGTGTGTGTGTGTGTGTGTTTGTCCTTAGGATAATGTAGGTTAAGTAGTGTGTAAGCTTAGGGACTAATGACCTTAGCAGTTAAGTCCCATAACAATTCACACACATTTGAACATATAGAGACAGCATGGCTAAGTATTTCTACAGAGGAATTCCAACAACTTGTAGAATGCATGCACTACCCCAGGAGAAACAATGTTTGACACGATATTTGGAAGTATCCCTTGACTTTTGTCACCTCAGTTTACTACCAATTATGGGGCTACCTTTTGAAAAAATGATGCTTACTTTTTTCCATCTGTTGCGTTATTAGGTATCTTCCCTTTACATAAATTGAACGATAGGGGCGAAATACTACATCCTCGACTTACACCGTCTCTAACTCGAGGAGTTCATTCTTGCTGCGCGGTTTGCGGGGCCAAGTCAGGGATTGCGTGGCCCCTCCCGCCGGAGGTTCGAATCTGCCTTCGGGCATGGGTGAGTGTGTTATTCTTAGCAGAAGCTAGTTTAAGTAGTGTGTAAGTCTGGGGACGGATGCCCTCAGCAATTTGGTCCATTAGGAATTTTTTTTGAAAAAGTTCATTCTGGGTTTTCCCTCCTTGTTCTTTCACATATTGACTTACACGAAGATGAAGTGCTACAGACGCGAAATTTAACCGACAGGAAGAAGATGCTGTGATATGCAAATGATTAGCTTTTCAGAGCATTCACACAAGGTTGGCGCCGGTCGCGACACCTACAACGTGCTGACACGAGGAAAGTTTCCAACCGATTTCTCATACAAAAACATCAGTTGACCGGCGTTGCCTGGTGAAACGTTGTTGTGATGCCTCGTGTAAGGCGGAGAAATGCCTACCATCACGTTTCCGACTTTGATAAAGGTCGGATTGTAGCCTATCGCGATTGCGGTCTATCGTATCGCGACATTGCTGCTCGCGTTGGTCGAGGTCCAATGACTGTTAGCAGAATATGGAATCGGTGGGTTCAGGAGGGTAATACGGAACGCCGTGCTGGATCCCAACGGCCTCGTGTCACTAGCAGTCGAGATGACAGACATCTTATCCGCTTGGCTGTAAGGGATCCTGCAGTCACGTCTCGATCCCTGCGTCAACAGATGGGGACGTCTGCAAGTCAACAACCATCTGCACCAACAGTTCGACGACGTTTACAGCAGCATGGACTATCATCTCGGAGACCATGGTTGCGGTTACCCTTGACGCTGCATCACAGGCAGGAGCGCCTGCGATGGTGTACTCAACAACGAACCTGGGTGCACGAACTGCAAAACGTCATTTCTTCGGATGAATCCAGGTTCTCTTTACAGCATCATGATGGTCGCATCCGTGTTTGGCGACATCGCGGTGAACGCACATTGGAAGCGTGTATTCGTCATCGTCATACTAACGTATCACCCGGCGTGATGGTATGGGATGCCATCGGTTACACGTCTCGGTCACCTCTTGTTCGAATTGGCGGCACATTGAACGGTGGATGTTACATTTCAGATGCGTTACAACCCGTGGCTCTACCCTTCATTCGATCCCTGCGAAACCCTACATTTCAGCAGGATAATGCATGACCGCATGTTGCAGGTCCTGTACGGGCCTTTCTGGATAGAGAAAATGTTCGACTGCTGTTCTGGCCAGCACATTCTCCAGATCGCTCACCAATTGAAAACGTCTGGTCAATGATGGCCGAGCAACTGGCTCGTCACAATACGCCAGTCACTACTCTTGATGAACTGTGGTATCGTGTTGAAGCTGCATTGGCAGCTGTACCTGTCCACGCCCTCCAAGCTCTGTTTGACTCAATGACCAAGCGAATTGAGGCCGTTATTACGGCCAGATGTGGTTGTTCTGGGTACTGATTTCTCAGGATGTACGCACCAAATTGCGTGAAAATGTAATCACATGTCAGTTCTAGTATAATATAGGTGTCCAATGAATACCCATTTATCATCTGCATTTCTTCTTGGTGTAGCAATTTTAATGGCCAGTAGTGGATATCTATTTTTGTCTATGTCGTGAACTCATGTTCACGTGAATTTCGGTCATTTTGAGTCTTTTTACTTTGTCTAATGCTTCTTCTATTTCGGTATATATAATATAAACGTGTTCAGTTTCGTGTGCTACGCCAGAACTGCCTTTCTGGTGCCTTCATCTTTCTTAACCGAAGAGGTAAGGCAGTAAAATGAAAAAATGAAACAGACACTATACACCTCCGAGAAGATACTCCAGAAGATGACTTACGACGCGCTCTGGGCTGTGGTCTGGGGCACAGCCGCCGGTGCAGACGGACGGCCTTCGATCGGCTGCGTCGGGGCGGTCGAGCAAGTGTCCGGCCGTAGGAGCTGAGGCGGCGTGTCGTATCGGAAAAGGTGCCTGGGCAGCCGTCGCCGGAAGGAAGGCGCCGTAATCTGGAACGGGCGGCCAACTGCCTGCGCGGCTTATCTGCCGCCTAACGGCGCCTGTCTTTCAGAGACTTCAAAGGCGCCGCCTGAGCTGAGCTGTGCTGTGGTGTGGTCTGATGCGATGCGGTACGCCAGCCTTTCAAACACAGCGGCAGCCACAGCTTGGGAGCCGCAGACGCTCACGCACTACAAGAAGGGGTGTCCCAGTGCCGTATTCGATACGACATTTGC
This sequence comes from Schistocerca nitens, assembly GCF_023898315.1. Lineage (NCBI taxonomy): Eukaryota > Metazoa > Arthropoda > Insecta > Orthoptera > Acrididae > Schistocerca > Schistocerca nitens. The sequence goes on from NC_064615.1 coordinate 830,544,949, forward strand.
CGTCGGTACCAGTATCTAAAGCTGTATCGGTATCGCCACACTAGCGGAACAAGACTATCCATACTGAAGTAGTGCTTGCTTTTGAAGAATTTTCAAGCGTTCCTTTCCTTTACCACATAATCACATCTCAACTGAAATGTGATTATAAGACGGCAGGCTTCTCTATACATTTATTACCCGCCCGGTTGGCCATGCGGTCTGACGCACGCATTTCCGGGCGGGAAGGAGCGCCTGGTCCCCGGCACGAATCCGCCCATCCGATTTGTGTCGAGGTCCGGTGAACCGTCCAGTCCGTGGATGGTTTTTAGGCGGTTTTCCATCTGCCTCGGCGAATGCGGGCTGGTTCCCCTTATTCCGCCTCAGTTGCACTGTGTCGGCGATTTCTGCGCAAACAAGTTCTCCACGTATGCATACACCACCATTATTCAACCACGCAAACATAGGGGTTACACTCGACTAGTATGAGACGTTCCCTGGGGGGTCCACCGGGGGCAGAACCGCACAATAACCCTGGGTTCGGTGTGGGGCGGCGGAGGGTTGAAGTGGACTGCGGTAGTCGTCGTAGGGTTGTGGACCACTGCGGCTACGGCTGGGACGGAGCCTCTCCGTCGTTTCTACTTCCCCGGTTAACATACAATACAATGCAATACATTTATTAAGGGCCATCAAGTCTGCCTATCTTCCGTTTCTAAAACACAAATTTGCATGTACGCAAATTAATGTCATTTTGCAACCACATTACACTTTCATGTAAAGTAAGTAATCGGATAATATGTGCCACCATGTACCTGATTGGGACTAGGATGTATACGTATCAGAATTCTGTTCATTTCATGTTGAAGATGAGCGGGAACTTATGGGCAAATAGAAGGCCATCCACTCGCGATAGCAACGAAAAGTCAGTGGAAGGGCCGGCAGTAGGCAGTTTTCTCACGAAGGCCCCATATTATGGCATGGACGGCCCAGCTCGGCGCCACGACTGCGCTATTGGTCCTGACGTTTTGGAGAAACGATCTCCGGGCTCCAAGGGACAGCCAACAGAATGGTGCCACATGTGGCATTCCAGCTGTCGTATTCCATTGGCGCCCATTGCCGAAAAGCTTCCTGCACAAAGTCCTGGAAGAGGCTGCTCGAATCAATCACCTTCAAAAATAGCCGGGAAGGAATGGTATTGGCGCCTAGGGTGACGGAGTACGGCTGTGGGAGTATCTGTTATAAGGACATAATTGACAAAAGTTTTGTTAATCAGCTACGATTGCCGTAATTCTGGCACAGTAGAGCAGTCGCCTTCTGGGTGCGTGGTGGAAGAGATTCCTGGCTACCGCACGGGTATTCGATACGATATTTTGTGTCAATACCAATATCTGAAGCTGTATCGATATCTCGACATTAGTGCAGCAAAACCATCCATGCTGACAGTACGATGAGGTAGTGTTTGCTTTTTAAGAATTTTTAAGCTTTTCTGTAACACATCATCACATCTCACCTGGAACGTGATAAAGTCGCAACAGTTCCCTAGTGCTCCTGACCATACCACCACTTCAGACAGGGAGCTGGTGCGGTACTGAAACCACAAATTAAGTATACTAGCTTAGCGTCGGCGGCTTCGCTCGTATTGACTGTATCGTCTGCACAGATTTTTCCCCCTTTAATCATATTTTTATGTTGTTCACAAATCTCAGCATCTTCTATATTTTGCACGCTAATTAATGTCATAGAAGCATGGTCTTTTCTGATTGTAGTTCTCACCACAAAGCGATTCTGGCAGCTAGAGTCAGAGGTCTTCCTTGCTCCTGCCTTTAAGGTTCTTGTGGTTATACTTCCGTAGAAACTTTGATCTCCTAACACATATTCATTTATAATTGGAATACGGTTTTTCATAGAATTCAGATTTAGTAAAGTTTTAATATAACAAAATATTTTCATAAAAATTTTCACCCCCTTAGGAGTTAAATTTACAAGAAACATGAAACAAATTTTCTTTTTCTAACCGGAAAACGAAATCCAAATTTTTCAGAAATTTTGTTTCAGAAATTCTTTCGTAGTGAAATATTTCCACAAACATTTTCATCTCCTATTTTATCCCCTTACGAACTGAATTTCCAAAACCACTGAAACACATTTTTTTTTATCTGCATCCGGGAAGTCAAACACCAATTTCCATAGATGTAGCTTTAAAAATGCTTTAGTACTTCTCTAACAATGATCTGTTTTAAAAAGATCATAACCAACAGTTTCGCCGCTTTAGGGGTTAAAATTCGAAAACGCTGATAAGCGAATTTTTTTGTAAATACATAAAACTGCCACCTGTCACATTTTTGAATGATTATTTATTTTTCCATGAACCGGTTTTCGAACCTTTCCAGGTTCATATTCAGATGGTTTCTGGAAGTTACATCATCATGTCTAGCATAATGCTGGGTGCTGGGTGCTGGCTCTGTGACAAGAAAATGGAACACGCTCTAATGTATCGCCATGACTATTGTTTATCTGTCGATATGGATGTAAATTTAGTTTTTTACTACAGTAATGGCGGCTACTTTCCGTTAGTGTCCATCCGTCTGCTTCCATTTTGATGGCCAGTTGGTATATCACTACGCACACTTTTACACAACCTGTCTTAAGTTACACTGTGACAGCGAAACTTTGTCACCATCCACCAAGTGCTATACAACTGCTGCTTGTAACAAAGATCTTGACAAATAGATATGGCATACGCCTTCTTTGCTCAGAGATGTAATTTATTCTTTTTCACATGTAATAAAGTCAATATTATGGCAAATATCTTAATCAGACTGGCGATAACATGAGAGAACAAAATAAAATGAATAAACAAATGAATACTACGAGAGCAAACTTCATGTGACCTAATGTCTTATTTCTATTCGTATATTAACGTTTAATACAGTCAGTGTATGAGTAAATATTTTAATTAAGATTGACATTAACATGAATGCCCAGGAATAAAATAATCCAGAGTTATTGTATCTGCAATGAGATGCAGCTGTTTCTATGACCATGACCTTTATATTTAAGTTTAAGATTTAAAACAATAACAAACCTTCAAATGAACTGTTGACTTATTTCTATTCTTACTTAACATGAACTGGAATATTAGTAAGAGTGGATTCTGTTTATTTTAGTAAAGATAATATGTATAACAGTTATAGTGTCCGTCATGGACTAAAGGTGTCTGTACTACTGCACATTTTATATTTAAAAACCAAGCCCAAAAGTTTAAGAGAACTGTTGTTTTATTTTTGGACTTACATTAACGTGCTTTGGAATATTGGTAAAGGCAGATTCTGTTTCTTGCAGCTAGAAGTAATACGTATAGAAGGACTGATTTGTGCTAACAGTAGAGGGCTTTACCGTTTAGAAATACGGTACAGGTTTTATTCTGTTGTAGGATATTTACATTGACACCAGTGTAGTGAGGATGTAAGTAGAGGGATAGAAGGGGGGGAGGGATGGGGGTGGAGGCGGTGTAGGGTTGGTTGAGTGGTTATTTGTTTTCAACTAGTAAGTCTTCAAAGTTCTGAAGGAAAAATTTGTTTTTCAGCTCAGCATGGTCATTGAGTAAGTAGTCAGATGCTGTCTCTGTGTTGACATAAACGATTTTTTTTTATTTCTGAGCGAGGAACCAAATACTAGTTTTCGTATTTCTAGCTTCAAAATTGCCTTAATAGCGAAATATTTTCAAAAAACTGTTCATCCCCTATTTAACCCCCTTCGAGATGGAATTTTGAAAAATTCCTTCTCAAACAATGCCTTCAGTGGACTGCGTGGATTATGAGTGAGTCAGGACATTGCCTACTGTATTTAGAGATTTAGACAACAGTTGATCAAATATAGTCAAAATCTTACAATGAGAAAATACGCTCACAACGGGATCAGAATAAAGAAATAAACTGAAATTTCAAAAACCTCCAGTGCAGTAAACAAGGAGTAGAGATAAAAAACCAAGTAAAATGGCTTAAGGCCAAATGAGAAGTGAGTTGCTCAGTGGAGCCAAAAACTTAAAATTTGGAACTGCAGTAGCACAACGATTTACGAATCATGGGCAACCAGATTACACCCTAAGTACTCGGCAGTTGCTGCTAGATAGTTAGTCACCTAGTGGCTTTGTTCGTGGACTGAAAATTTAATAAAGTCAAATAAAAATTTATCAACTGCAAAATTGACTCAAAGTCGTGTTAAGGTTACGTTTCATCGGTGAGCCAAAATGATTTAAGGCGGTAGGACGTCAAACGGGCCGACTTGGAGCAGGAGAGGCACCACAAGACATTTTAATTTTCACTATGATTTTACAAATAAATTCGTTAAACATTGTCAGCATGACCAGGAATGATTCAGGACTTACACTCATAGCAGTGGAAGTTCAAAAACATAACTGAATAAAAAAATTTTACATGTGAAATTTCATCATTTTTTCACTTACTATTGGCAGAATTTGTTGCTATAGGTACACTTTTCTACATAAGTAAGAGAGATTCTTCAATGAATTTTTCACAGCATACAAACCATACTTACAGGTGTATTTTCCAAATCTGTCAAAAACTAGGATAAAAATTGAGATACTTAACAACAAAATTTGAGTTTTTTCTAAACAAAAAGATTAAAATGTAACAGCTCATTTATTTTTTCATGTTGTTGTTGTTGTGGTCTTCAGTCCTGAGACTGGTTTGATGCAGCTCTCCATGCTACTCTATCCTGTGCAAGCTTCTTCATCTCCCAGTACCAATTTTTTCATAAATTAAATAAATTCTACAGTTTCATACAGTTTGTACGCTGTGCAAAATTTTTCGAATAATCTCTCTTACTTATGAAGAAAAGTGTACCTATAGCAACAAATGCAGCCAATAGTAAGTGAAGAAAATGGTTCCAGTGTTATGAGTGTGAATCCTGAATCGTTCCTGGTCATACTGACAAAGTTTTATGAACTTATTTCTAAAAGTATAGACAGCGGAAACTGAAATGTCCTGTAGTGCCTCTTCTGCTCCAAGCCGGCCCGTTTGACATCCTAACCTCCTGAAGTTACAAATAGGTATAGTATAGTAATGTTGAGTGGTAGTTAAGATAGGTAAATAAATTAGTGATATCAATGTGAAGTAGAAATTAGAAAACAAATGAAAAACTTAGTTTAGTTTAGTTTAGAAGAGTTTAGAGAGTGGCAACGGCCGGCGCTTGCAAGTCAGCACGTTCAGGAGAAGCCATCGCCCTCCCCACATAAGTGTAAGCTGTCGATTCAGCCGTCAGGGCATCGCCCGACCGGCTCACGTGTTTCTCAGTTGTCACATGTGATCAAAGGCCCTCGCCTACATTCCAAGAGCCCATGACCAACGTTAAGAAGATTCTTCGAGAAGCTTTTCAACGTGACAGAAGAGGCAATGACCGTGAAGTCGTTCACCTCCAGTGACCTAAGTAAATAAATACGTGAGACGCAGTGGGCCCGACAGTAGTTTTCAAAAAATTGGTTCAAATGGCTCTGAGCACTATGGGACTTAACATCTTAGGTCATCAGTCCCCTAGAACTTAGAACTACTTAAACCTAACTAACCTAAGGACATCACACACATCCATGGCCGAGGCAGGATTCGAACCTGCGACCGTAGCAAGTAGTTTTCAATTCAGTTTCGGTTCGAGTACAGTTCTGTCAGTGCTGAAGACCATCAAGCAGGAAGAGGCAACATTGTACACAGAAGCACCAAGTCCGCTGCTCTAATGGAATAGCAAGCAGCAGCCTCGCCGCCAGAAGACAGAAGTTAGAAGGTTTTTGAAGACTGATTTTTACGTATCCGGGTGACTCGTGAGGATGGGTAGGAGACGGCCTCACATCAGCAGTCACCTGTGAGCTGGTGATGAAGATCTGACAGCTGAAGACTGGCAAGCTGGAGTCCGTAGTTCAAGTCCGGGACATTGGCCTTCCCCCACCGTGCCGCTCCGCTGGCCGATGCACAACACTGACCACGCGGCCGTATAGAGAAGAGAAACACTGGGACGCCACATCCGAGGTACCACCATCCGATTCACGACTTCGTTCCCAATAATTAAACGGGCCACCTCACGATGCACGCCTCCAGTCAGCTAGACGAAACAGCGACACGAGATACACTCCACCAGGCATAATCAGACGCCGCCGCTCACGCAGCAGAAGGCTTCGCAAACGACACAGCTGCCACTCTCCCAGCGAGAACAATGCAGTAAGGGAACCATTGTACAAATCTTTCAATAAAAGTTATCTTATGTAAAAATGCTGTTTGATTCTACCTCATACCCGAGCCAAGGAAGAACCCACCATGCCCACATGTTGTTAAGAGAGAAAAAGTAATTTATTTAGTGTTTTTCACCGTGACATAATGCTTTAGAATCAAATGCCCTTTGCAGTAATGCTCATCCTGACAATTGACTAGCATCAAAAGAGGTTACCCAGTTACAGTAACAAGTCACGGTGTAAGGCAAATGGAAAATTATTCTCAGCAACCACACCAACGAGTTATGGCCCAATGATAAAAGCCTATCGTAATAAGGCATTCAAAGAACTGTTACAGATCAAGAATATGTAGGCCGGAAACAATGAATAGACCTGGCTATTTCACCAGACAGCATATGGCCCGATAAAGCATAGTAACCACAATAAAGCCAAAACACGATTTTAAGGATACTACAAATTTTAGATACGGGGAGTTCCAGTAGTATTCACATAAGTAAGAACATGTACAGGTTACGTGAATTAACGGCCGATGGCCACGAAGACAACGTTTATGGTCGATAAAGATGCTTCACATTTTGCCTGAAATTCGCCTAAAACGCAAGTAATCCATTAGTAACTGCAGAACGAGGTTTACAACACAATGGCCAAGCATACAATAAGCTGAACTTATAGTATGGATCGTATCTAATAGACGTTTCTTAGATTTACTTGAACGTTCAAAGAAAGAAATTCATATCATCACGTAAAATTTAGATAATTTAAAAATTTCAAGTGAAGTAAGTCCCCAAACTCGGCACGACAAGAAAGCAGAAAACAGTAGCAGTCGATCAATATGCAAACACAATGAGCAAATCCCAGCTGGCCGCAAGGTAAATACAGGTACGACAATTAATGTTGCACAAGCGGCTAGTTCAACAACGTACCAAACGACAAACAATACTGACTTAATGTAATCAGCGGCCATGCGCCTTACCAAAGTAGATTCATCTAAACAATCCTATTGCAAAACTGTTTGGTGAGTGTCACAGTGAAGTTCCTGACAAACAATTCATCCCATACTAGCTAAACAGTCCTGCAACATGCATTCATTATTGTACTTAAATACAGAGTGTTCGGAAATTCTCGAAGCATGTCCGACGTTACCTGAATGACAGCACTCCAGAACGCTGAATTGGAAGAGGAAGAACAGAACATGAACTTAACGCCGGAGGCCTCCTAGGTCTCCAGACCTCACACCTTGTGACTTTCATCTGTGGGTTCACGTAAAAGACCGCGTTTTTATCTCCCCCCCCCCCCCAAATTATGCGTGACACTCTTGAAAGTCTGCGTAATCGCATTGTTGAAGATATGAATTCGATAACGAGAGACAAGCTGCTTCGTGTGTGGCAGGAAATGAGCCACTGTTTTAATAACTGTCGTGTAACATGATGTTCGCATTGAATACATAAAAGGTTTCTCTTTCCAGGAACGTTGCAATTGTTCCTAGCCTTAGTAGTTTTTAAACAATGAATTTTTGAAATATGTTCCTTCTTTTTGAATATCCCTGTAATTTAATATCCTGCTGCCAGTTTAGGATGTGTATTAGTTGAATTTTACTTCTTTTGTTACTTTATTCTCTTGGCACACTGCTTATGTGACTAAGGCTGTTGACAGATCTGGTGCATGGGAATCTATGGTGAGTATTAAAGTTCTCGATGGCTTTCGATAACACTTGAAATTGTGAGGACTGCTGTGGAATTAATGTATAGCCTTTTATCTTATTGGATTTCTATCTGAGAATTTCATTATTAATGAAATGGAATTGTATTTACTCTGTTGATTATACTTGTGGTTACGTAGCATACTTGCTACCGGGCAGTCTCTTTCTGATTAGGTTCTTTGAATTGCGTCGACGGATATTGGGCCAACCTGTTTCATCAGACGAGAGATATTAAACTTCCGTTTGTTTTAAAAGAATAAAGTAATGAAAGAAAAGACTGATACCTACGACGCTCCTTTCTCTCTATTAATTGAACAGTAGTTCCAGTATTTTAAACATAGCTGCGCTACAGCAACGGTTCCACGTCAAAAGATTAAAAAACAGCCGACCAGTTGCAAAGGATAAAGTAATCTTTACCTAGGTTTCAATGGATATAAATCTATATTCTTCAGAAGACGGCCTGGGGACAATGAACATCATAATTTATATTCAAGGTAAGATACATGAGTCAAGAATAAAGTATAACATATATTAGGAAAATCTTGTATTACAACATGTGAGAAGGATTGCTGATACTTACAATATTACAGTAACATGGAGTGAAGTATCCTAGTCATTTTTGCAAACATTTACATAACTCAGTTGATCCAAATAAAACATAGCCCTGAGAACAGGGTTTGTCAGACATATAGAAATTAAGAACATAGTAGTTGAAGAGCGCATGGGCGACTGAGTAAAATCGGCCAGCGTAGTAGCACTGCGGCCAGGGCAGGTGGCGCTCAGGTCGCAGACTATTTGCCGATTGGCGTACTGAAGTAACATGTGAAGTATCAATATTAAATGCATCCTTAGATGGAGTTACAAAATAAATAAAATCATTTACCACTCCCGTTGTGACATACTGGGAGTTATAGGAGCAATCTTGTAGAACATTCATCAAAAACAGGGCAGGTGGCGCTTTCGCCGTGAGTAATACGTAGTGGCATATACAGCCAGAATATAAAGGTTATATTACCATAATAGTGAAACACATAGGATGTATATAAGTAACAAACTTTAGAAAATCGTAATGGCTCTTAAGTCATAATTATGAAACCTGGGCTATAATCCAGTTAATACATATGTTAGAATGAAAAAATTATTACATGAAGGCCCGTATATTGGCAGCAATACATCGTGAGAAAAATATGTTACATAACAGGCAGTGAGCTAAAAGATAAGAAAGTGCATTATAGCTTCCTGAGGAAATGGAGTACTGAGGTTACTAGCATTTATGTTATATATTAAACAGTACGGGTTTAAAGCCTTCGAAAAATTGTCTACAGGCAAGGTTCAGCTGATCATTAAGTATATTGCCGTCTTTGAGCTCAAGATGTTCGAAAATAAATAGCTCTTCCCACAGATCTAGTCTCCGTCCTTTGACTTGTCTGTGTAGGATAACCGTGTCTTCTAACTGTTTAGGCGTATGGCCGGCTATCAAGAGGTGTTCAGCAAAAGTAGAGTTGCGAAAATTTATTCCTTTTTTACCTAATAGATGCTCTTTATATCGTGTTTTCACAGCTCTGCCTGTTTGACCAATGTAATATGAGGGGCAGTTATTACAGGTTAGTTTGTAAATACCTGAATTAGAAAACCAATCCCTGGCAATCTCTACTGACTGTACAAGATTTCTTTTTAAACTGTTGTTTGTAGAGAAAGAGACGTTACAGTTATATTTTTTATTTAGAAGACGTTTGATCCTATACGATATGTTACCCAAGAAGGGGATGGAAATAAATTTTTTTAGTTTCTATGGTATCTGTGGGGAGGTTATTTCTCAAAGTCGAGCAATTTTGGGAAATTTTCTTATTAAGCAGGTAATCGATCATATTCTGGTTGTACCCATTATTGACCGCAATAGCTCTGATGACATTCAATTCCTTTTTTTGGGCCGCTGGTGATAAAGGAGTGGTTACCATTCGATGAATGGCGGAATGAAAAAATGCCAGTTTATGAGCTTTTGGATGAGTTGAGTCAGCAGGAATAATATTATCTGAATATGTTTCTTTGCGAAAGATATTGAAATGGAAGGTATTATCTTGTATAGAAATTGTTAAATCTAGAAAATTTAGTTCGCGTTTATCATTTTGAAGTTCTTTAGTGAAGGAAATTTTTTCATGTAAACCGTTGAAAGTGTTAAAGAGAAGCTCTAAATCATAGCCAGTGCCGTCAAAAGCAATGAAAATATCATCAACATAACGTGCATAATAGCGGATTTTTTGGCGTAATTCTGAACTAGAATTGAAGAATTTTGTTTCCAGGGCGTTGATGAAAATCTCTGCTAGAATACCGGCAAGTGGGCTACCCATTGCTAGACCATCTGGCTGTACATACATTTTCCCATTAAATGTGAAATAATTGTATTTTAAAACGACCTTAAGCAAATTAATGAGTTCCGCAATCTGTGTTTCACTTAATTTTTTATGCTTGAGAAGATTCTCTTTTACAAGGTCTATGGTTTCATTGACCGGGATATTTGTGTAAAGGCTGACGACGTCAAAGGACACCAGTCTAGTGTCAGGTGTACAAAGTATAGACTGAATGTTATTAATTAATTACTTACTGTTTTTTATGGAAAAGTTATTTTCAAATGTGAAAGCATCCTTAATTTTAAAATGGAGGCGCCTAGCGAGCGTATGATGTGGACTACCTATACCATTCACTATAGGGCGGATAGGGTGATTTCGTTTATGCAGTTTAAACTGGCTTCTGAGCACGGGTGGTTTTGGGTTCATGTTTATAAGCTCTTTCTTTTGAAACTTATTGAATAGGTTGACGGAATTAGTTAAAGTACGCCGGATTTCATTTTGCAGTTCAGCAGTAGGATCTACAGTAACCTCAGTGATATCGTTTTCCTCAAAAAACTTTACAGTCTTTTCTATATATTCATTTTTATACGCCACGACGGTGGTGTTCCCTTTGTCACTCTTAGTGACTAAGGCATCGTGCTCTCTAAGTTTATGATTAATGCTTTTTACAATACTAAATTCGTCCGATTGCACATTAGGAGATAATTTAATTTCTTTTTCTATTATGTTGTTACATTCATAGGCACATTTGACTTGCTCAGTTTTCTCTAATTTCAGAGATTCTAAACCGATTTTTAGGTCTACAATGAGATTACAAACAGCAGGATATTTATCGAGTTTAGTAGGCAAGTTATATTGAAGGCCTTTGCACAACAAGTCATTTTCAGCCTGCGTAAAAGTAATATTGGTTTTATTTAGTACTCTATCGTAAAATAGGCGCTTGACACTATTATCTGCTGTCTTAACACTTTTACTTGTGGTCCTATTGCTAAACTTCAAAAGCTTTTTTTCATGTCTAGCTTTGATTACTTCTTTACGATTAAAGAGCCATTCGTTAATACTATTCCACAGGTGGTCAATTTGAAAATTACAAAGATCTTTAAAGGCTTTAGTTAACAACAGATGTATACAGTAGGCTTCACTATTAAGAACATCTTTTTTCTTATACAAATTTACTGTGCTCTCCGAAATAGTTAAATGCACTAGCTTCTTTTTAATAGAAGGAACTCTGTTACACTGTTTAAGGTTTACGTACGCTTTCACATAATCAGGAATAATGTCTTTCTCTAGGCACTGGTGATTAAAGTCAATAGCCATACCTGCTTTCACAATTTTTAATTTGATGTCCATATACCTGGATGCAGCTTTTGATACCTCGGCGGGCAGGAATTTCAGTATTTTAAACATAGCTGCGCTACAGCAACGGTTCCACGTCAAAAGATTAAAAAACAGCCGACCAGTTGCAAAGGATAAAGTAATCTTTACCTAGGTTTCAATAGATATAAATCTATCTTCTTCAGAAGACGGCAATATTACAGTAACATGGAGTGAAGTATCCTAGTCATTTTTGCAAACATTTACATAACTCAGTTGATCCAAATAATACATAGCGCATGGGCGACTGCTCTTCAACTACTATGTTCTTAATTTCTATATGTCTGACAAACCCTGTTCTCAGGGCTATGTTTTATTTGGATCAACTGAGTTATGTAAATGTTTGCAAAAATGACTAGGATACTTCACTCCATGTTACTGTAATATTGTAAGTATCAGCAATCCTTCTCACATGTTGTAATACAAGATTTTCCTAATATATGTTATACTTTATTCTTGACTCATGTATCTTACCTTGAATATAAATTATGATGTTCATTGTCCCCAGGCCGTCTTCTGAAGAAGATAGATTTATATCTATTGAAACCTAGGTAAAGATTACTTTATCCTTTGCAACTGGTCGGCTGTTTTTTAATCTTTTGAACAGTAGTTATTACAGTCGACTAGCAAATTTCATAATCCCACCGGTTTACAAAGAATGTAAGGTCGATAACTTTGGTTCCATGATAGATGCTGAGATCACTGGTTTCGAGGTCAAGGTGCTGTAGACGGGTAACCTGTATTTTCGGCATCTGTTGTCTTTTGGTGGAGTATGTATTGGGGAGCGAGGTGCCAGGACAAAGAATGGGTAGTCAGTTCTGATGTCTGGTTGGTGCATGACCAGTTGCGCAAGTTTTTCTGCTCCAATGAGAGTGGCCACTGGAGTGAATGACGGTTAGAACGTTGAAGCTAGTTAGGGAGTAACTGATGATTTTCCATTGTTCTTTGAGTTTCATCTGTTTAAGTAATGCTTCACCTTATTCCTGGTATTTCACAATTTTTAATTCCTAAGCCTTAGTCTTCCATTTGTGACTCCAAATGTAGAGCTAGATGGGTCTTTATTATGACTTGGGATTTCAAACACACTATTTTTCGATGTCCGTTCTTAAATAATGTGTCTCTCACATTACCGATAATTCACGAGTGTAACTTCCGTAATGAAACCAACATTTCTTTGTGCGTGCTTGCACATGGTACCACACAGCATTTCATATAGCTCATGGGTTTAAATATATCCCATTAATGTTTCTTCTTAACTTAAACTTATTAATATCGATTTAATATTATTCCCGTCAATCTGTGTGTGTAATTTCTCAGACTTTACAGAGGTTTCTTTGTCAGCCGACACACATGGTACTAGCTAGATTGGTTTCTTTTTAGGACCGCACTGTGCTCCTTTTTCCTCAACTTAGTTTCAATAGTGCGGTAATATCATTCGCGCGTGACAGTGACGTGAATTAAATGGTGTCGTTTGTGAGTTAATCAATGAGGTGTCATGGATACAGATTACTAGGTAATCCTATACTTGTAACACAAGACAATCAGTTATTTCCCATAAATATATTACGCTTAGCGCATGCAAGGTTCCTCCTGTCCATTATACAGGTGATTTGCTTGAGTAATCGTGAAAAGCATGTTGGTTCCTTATGTTCAATGAATATATGGCTTGAGAACTATAGTTCAGTGAATAAGACTAATAAGAGCGTTATTGAGACGTATAAGTATTGAGGCGATCAGGTCATCCACTCTTTTGTTGGAAGCTTAATGACTGCGTTCTCATTTCGTAAGCGGTCATAATGAATAATAATCAAAATAAGCAGGGCGGACGACCACTGTTCTTGTATGTCAGGGCTGACAAAATAAACATTATTTGTAATTAGTACACGAATAACGATCAAGTAAACATATATTTTCTTGTGCTCCTACTAAAATGGTGAAATATTTGCACTTTTTTACGTACCTCAGGTACTATTTTTGGTATCCTGTAACAACTTAGACACTGGTAGTTTGATAATAAGGTAGAAGTTTAGTGTCAGAAGCAAGATATAATTGGCACTGGAGAAGAATTGGCTTTCTTGCCAAGATACTGAAAGTGTCCCCTACCATTTACCACCTTTTCCTCTTTAGTGCTCATGAATGATATTTTGCTGGTATGGAATGTGCAATTTAATTTCATTCATATTAACTGATATTTTCGGAAATCTTGCAATGTATCATTCATGATTTAACTAATCAATAGCAGCACTAGTTACATGCAGCACTGGTTTCATGCTTAACACAAAGCATTACGAAAGTTTATTCTCATTGTCAAGTGCAAATGTTTACATCCTATAGAACCAAGCTATAAACGGAACAGCACATAAAGGACACCCGACGGTCCACGTGAACAAAAATGAATATACAGAAAACAATACACTGAAAACAACAAACAGAACAAAGATCCAACAAAACAAAAACAAAGAACGGTTAAGGAACACTCCTATTTTATTAGTCATGCTGACTTTTTCAGGAAGGAGACAGCAGTATTAATGTAATTTACTGAACAAAAATTTTTAATGTCAAATCTTTCACTGCCTAGACTGCAATTCTATAATGTAAATTGCGGTTTGGAAGGTAAAGTTTTTATATTAAAATTTTTGTTCAGTAAATTACGTTAAGACTGCTGTCTCCTTCCTAAAATGTCAGGCTTTACTAACAAGAAATGACTTTTCTTATAACATAATATATATTGTGGACAAAAATTTAAAGTTTTTATACTAAAAAAGTTGAGGTAATAAATTACATTTCTTACTGACAGAATATGAAAAGAAATACATCATGTGTACGAACCCTGAAGATTCTATATTAAGATCCCAACTTGAAGAACACAATGAAGGATGTCCAATGTGACCAACAGTTAACAGTATGCACAGCCTTTCATACAAACTATCTCACTAGCTCAATCAGTTTCTAAGAATGTATTTCACATATGAAACAACCTAGACTCTAAAGAACAGGACCACACTATTCCCTTACATAAGGAAAATAAACATTCCAAATAGCGCCCATTTTATACGACGAAACATCACAAAACTATACTTCAACATGTCTCTTCAATAAGCTGTAAATAACGAACAGTACTAAAGTACAAATAATGTTCACGTGCTGAAATTATTGAATTTATAGTTACTAGAACTAATTCTCAACTACAATTACTTTGCATTCAGAGGTAATATAGACAAGGACAAGATAGGCAAAATAATGTAACATACTAACAACTCAGTGAAAATAATGAATGACTGTGCGGGAGCATGCCGCCAAAGGTCTTCCAGTCACGCACAAAGAGCAGGACATCTCTCTGTATGAGGTCGATGATTGTAGCGCCAAATGAATTGGCCCCACAATACATGACAGTCTACGGTTCAGGAAATAGTGTATGGCTCTCAAAGAGCGATTACAGCGCACTGGGGTAGTGTTCTTTATTATTGGAGGCAACGATGGATAACTTGATATGGGGAAGAATCGAAGGGATGGAAAAAGGTCGAAGAGTGACGAGTGAAAACCAGAAGTCTGGTATGGCTCGCAGCATTGTTTCACGTGCATGGGGAGCCTTCTGAACCATAGGCACTACTACCCAAAGGAGAGTAGGTGGTAGACCATAGTTAATTACGTTGTACAACACATGAGAAGGGGACCACGACAAACAGGAGCTGAAATTGCACCACATTTAACAGAACTGCTAAGCACGCAAAATCACGGTCCACCGTCCCATAGCGACTGCATGGGGGTGGTCTCACTCCTCGATGATCATTGACGCCCTCAAGTTGGCGATACCATCCGCGATGTCACCAAGGGCATAGGGACTAGATCACTGACGTGTGGGGTCGCCTGATATTCTCGGATGAGAGCAGATTGACTAAATAGTGATTCTGGAGTTACCCTCGTATCGCGAAAGGTGCAAACACCCAGGAACGTTGTCGAACATGACCTTTTTGGTAGTACACATATGTGGGTAGGCATAAGATTTGTAACGTCTCTTAGCAAAAGACATATTATGTGATAAAGAGAAAAACATTGTGTATCATGTTTTGTTATTGTATAAAATTATGTACTTCTTTTTATTATTTATTTTAGATAATATCTGTGTCGGCGAGTACTGAAACCGCCACAGACGATAAATATCAAACAAAGATGAGAATATGTGACTAGTATAAATAAAACAGAACGAACATTTATTTCTCTGTCTTCTTCTTGGAGTTACGAGAGAAGGATAGCCTGTGACGTGATATTGTATGCTAGCGTAGCATTCTTTTGTCAAGTTTGTAAGAGGGACGCCATTAAGCGAGATGTTAAAAAGGTGTGTAATAATTAAGATATTTAAATGTTTTGAATAGAGTTATTTAGTGAAACCTTGCATTATAATTTCTGTCAAGCTTGCCTGGTGTTTTATCCCATCCCTTTAAGACATTTTCAGTTGTTTAAATATTATTCGTGGTGCAGAGCGGCGCTACGAACGAGCCAGCCGCTGCCGCGGTTCATTTAAATTGCAGTAAATGAAATCTATCATACCGCAAAGAAGCGGGAAGGTAATAGTGAAGTAAAAAATTATTTCTTTCAGCTTTCGAAGTTGCAGAGCAGAGCAGCAGATTTTATGATGTGTTTTACAGGTTGACGCGGGCTGCTGATAATATATTAATAATAGTGCAAAAAGATAATTTAATTTTCATCATATAGAAGAAATCTTGCTGTGCGTAGTTCTGGTCTGGCAACTTTATAGTAAAAACATCATTTTTCTCCGATAATAGTCTCATGTTCTCGTGTTAGCCGTGGTACTTATTGTTGTTTTACTATTAACAAAAATCCACTGCAGAATTATGATGTTGAACAATCATTGCGTACTATAACTGCTTAATAGAAAGCCAGATACAGAACAATTGGAACATAATACATTTTGTTTTGTTGAAAATTAATGATCTAAAGAAAGGCATAGCACAGCATCACTATAAGGTATTTCGGGTCTCTTTTCGTAGTAACATATTTCATTTAATATATGAGTTGTTACGCGAATAAAATCAAACAAATAATAAAAGAGACGAGAAGTGAAAGATTGCATTGGCGAACTGACCTTCAAATCTTTCAATATGGTACACTCACTAATCAAAGTTATTGTGACACTGAAGTCCTTTCCCATGTGCGTCTTTTCATGGGTGTATTCGACCCTGACGTAATCCTTATGGGCAGAGCATGGCTCCATGGACTAGCGCAGGTGAATGTGCTCTTAGAACAAGAGGGTATTCGGTGAATGGACTCGCGTGAGCACATGTGAAAACATCGGGGAGATATGTTGCAGCACATCCACATGCATAAACGACTATCTATAAGTTGTCAACCGCGCTGGGGGAGAAATGGAACGTCCTATCACACGAACTTTTTACCAACTTTGAGGTCAGAATGAGAACGAGTCGTAGAGCATTCACACCACCCTTATTGATCACACATTCTGTTAAGAACCATGTCCAGTTTCGCAGGAGAGCTTCTGTAAAGTTTGGAAGGTAGGAGACGAGGTACTGGCAGAAGTAAAGCTGTGAGGACAGGGCGTGAGTCGTGCTTGGGTAGTTCAGCTGGTGGAGCCCTTGCCCGCGAAAGGCAAAGGTCCCGAGTTCGAGTCTCGGTCCGGCACACAGTTTTAATCTGCCAGGAAGTTTCATATCAGCGCACACTCCGCTGCAGAGTGAAAATCTCATTCTGGCATGTCCAGCCTTTTATAATGTACAGGGACCCATCATGAACAGTGATGAGTTCTGTTGTGTGGTTACTATGGGAATCAGCACCAACACAAGTAAGAAATAAAAGAAGTTGCGATGGCCACTGACAGGAATCCAAATTGATCTGCACACAACACTTGCAGATTAAATTAACACTTTATTTCTAAAAAGGAAAGAAGCATAAGTCGTTATGAGGTGGGTTGCTGTGCTTCCTATGCCTCCTACTTGCAATTAGTTTCATACATTATCACTACTCGCAGAACACAGACGAAGTATCGTCTTCCTATTAGTACTGATGCGACCGAATTGGGCCCGACCAGCGATGGGCGGCTGGTTACGTCAGCGTTGACAGGGGGCGCTGAATTCTGGAATGGCGGGAGCATGTGTGAAAGCATCGTTTGTCTTGATTGTCTTCCTGGAGGTTTGGCGCTGCCCTCTCTTTCCATTGGCGCGCGGGTCATCGCCTTGTTCATGACGGTCCACGGTGCCATGCTGGTCGGTGTACAGTGAATGGTTTAGGACTGCGCAAGTTCAGTGTAATCACTATATTTGAATAGAATTGAAATTCCTGTTCATACAACTGCGTATTTCTTTCAGATACCTTCTGTAGTATACTGTAGCAATTCTTTGAATGTATGGTCCATGTTTCATCGAGCTATGTTACTTGGCAGAGACACATCATGCGAAAGACACTTTCGTCATTAAGTTCTGTCACCTGTGTGTCGTTCACCAACCAGATAGGCTAACCACGGTCTCATACATATCTGGTACAATGCCAGTCATTCCCATAACAGAAAACAAAGAATTCGGCAGAAGATACGTAGTTAATACTTTATTTTAGTCAGAACTGAATTCAATGGCACCACTACCACCATAAATTTGTTCATTAACGAAATCAAGAAAATAAGTGTCACAGAAGAATCACAGAAAAACAGCGCAATTTATATACTAGATTTGTGCATAGAAAATGTCAACAACATGCACAATTTCAAGATACACGGGAAAATGACAACTTCCAGCGCACAATTCCTGTTTCATCCTGTCTTGCAGATATACGCAAGATGGTTACATACAAAACAATGCTGCACAGAGCAAGCAAAATTCCTATCATCAAGGGAAACATGGGTAAGGAATAAAACGCCATTTTCCTTTGGGTCATGAGTGTTTTGATTGGTTTGATGCGGCCCGCCACGAATTCCTCTCCTGTGCTACCGTCTTCATCTTGCAACCTACGTCCTCTATTATTTGCTGGATATATTCCAATCTGTCTTCCTCTACAGTTTTTGTCCTCTACAGCTCCCTCTAGTACCATGGAAGTCATTCCCTCATGTCTCAACAGCTGTCCTATCATCATGTCCGTTCTTCTTGTCAGTGTGTTCCACAAATTCCTTTCCTCTTCTATTCTGCGCAAAACATCCTCATTCCTTCCCTTATCAGTCCACCTAATTTTCAACATTCGTCTGTAGCACCACATCGCAAATGATTCGATTCTCTTCTGTTCAGGTTTTCTCTCAGTCAATGTTTCACGCCAGCCGCTGTGGCCGAGCAGTCTTATGCGCTTGAGTCCGGAACTACGCGGCTGCTACGGTCGCAGGTTCGAATCCTGCCTCGAGCATGGATGTGTGTGAGGTCCTTAGGAGAGTTAGGTTTAAATAGTTCTAAGTCTAGGGGACTGATGACCTCAGATGTTAAGTTCCATAGTGCTTGAACCATTTGAACTATGTTTCACTACCATACAATGCTGTACTCCAGAGGTACTTTCTCAGAAATTTCTTCCTCAAATTAATGCCTATGTTTGATACTAGTACACTTCTATTGGCCGAGAGTGCCCTTTCTGCCATTGCTGGACTGCCTTTGATGTCCTCCTTATGCTGTCCGTCATTGGTTATTTTACTGCCTAGGTAGCAGAATTCCTTAACTTTATCTGCTTCGTGACCATCAATCCCGATGTTAAGTCTGTCGCTGTTCTTATTTCTGCTACTTCTCATTACTTTCGTCTCTCTTCGATTTACACTCAGTCCATATACTGTACTCATTAGATTGGTCATTCCATTCAGCAGATTCTGCTTCTTCGATGTCTAGATTGAACAGTAGTGCCGAAAGACTACACCATTTTTAATTCGAGCTCTTCTTCTTGGTCGTCCACTCTTTCTATTCCCTCTTGCCTCTTGTACATATTGTATACTACCCGTCTTTCCCTATAGGTTACCCCTATTTTTCTCAGAATTTCGAACATGTAGCATCACCCTTACTTTGTCGAACGCTTACTCCAGGTCGACCAATCCTCGGAACGTTTCTTAATTTTTTTTTTAGTCTTGCAACCATTATCAAACGCGGCAGAATTGCCTCTTTCGTGCCTTTACATTTTCTAAACCACACTACCGTCATCTAGCACATCCTCAATTTTCTTTTCTAATCTTCTGTATATCATTCTTGTCAGCAGCTTGGATGCATGAGCCGTTAAGCTGATTGTGCGATAATTCTCGCATTTGTCAGCTCTCGCAGTCATCGGAATTTTGTGGATGATATTTTTCCCAAAGTCAGGTGATATGTCGCCGGACTCTTACATTCTACACACCAACGTGAACACTCGTTTTGTTTCCACATCCCGAGTGGTTTTAGAAATTCTGGTGGAATGTTATCTATTAATTCTGTCTTATTTCATCTTAAGTCCTCCAAAGTTCTTTTAAATTCTGTTTGTAATACTGCACAACCTATCTCTTCTAAATCGAATCCTGTTTCTTCTTCTATCACATCAGCCAAATCTTCTCCCTCATAGAGGTTTCCAGTGTATTCTTTGCACTTATCTGCTCTCTCCTATGCATTTAACAGTGGAATTACCGTTGCACTCTCCGTGTTACCAACCCTACTTTTAATGTCACCGAAGGTTGTTTTGACTTTCCTGTATGCCGAGTCTGCCCTTCCGACAGTCATTTCTTTTTCGATTTCTTCACTCTTTTCATGCAGCCGTTTCATCTTAATTTCTCTGCACTTCCTATTTAGTTCATTCCCCAGCGACTTGTATTTCTGTTATTTCTGAGTTTCCCGGAACATTTTTGTACTTTCTCCTTTCATCGTTAACTGAAGTATTTCTTCTGTTACCCATGGTTTTTTCGTAGTTATCTTCTTTGTACCAATGTTTTTCTTTCCAACTTCTGTGATGGCCTTTTTTAGAGATGTTCATTCCTCTTCAACTACACTACCAACTGAGGTATTCCTTATTGCTGTATCTATAGCCATAGAGAACTTGAAGCGTATCTCGTCATTCCTTTGTACTTCCGTATCCCACTTCTTTGCGTGTTGATTCTTCCTGACTAATCTCTCAATCTTTAGCCTACTCTTCATCACTACTATATTCATCACTAAGCAAAATGTATTCGCTAGTGACCTGCCCAGCTCACTGATAGCTAAAATGCAGACACAAAGAGAAAAGGGAAAGAAATTTTTGGCTCCTTCGAAGGAACTAATAAAACAATCAAAACGTGTGGTCAGAATACATTAGCGCCATTTCTCGGAAAACAGCAAACATTCTTAAGTCACATAAAGTGAAATAAGCTTTCTCCACAATCAGCAAACTGAAAAATAAATTTGTTCACATCTTAAACAATGAAAAATTCTCAGGCTCAGAAATACAGGAAGTCACGCTACTACATAAGACAGATTTTCAGGAACTATCATACTAGGTACAGTAACACATCAACACTTACGAATATAATCAGTCACATAATGAATTAACGAAATCAGTAGTAGTGACAAACATAAAAGACACTGGACACACATTCAAATACAGGAAATACGATCTTAAGATATTCTCTCACTCCCAGAAATAAGATAGAGTGGTTTCAGTGAAGGAGTTGTGAACTGTACATAACAAAAACCAAGGGCAAAAATCTTAGTGAAAAACTTGATAGTGAATGTTAATTTCTTAAAATGTTTATCCTGTATATAATAACTATAGCAACTTTCATTAATGCACTCATTTGTTCATACCGTCGCGGCACGCCATAACTCGAACAAGTTCGGGACACAGTGTTCCAGCAAACATACCACAGTCACGCAGCTGACGACACACCTGACATGCTGAACACTTCACAGCCTACGTCAGCGTGTCGCAAGTCTCTTGTATGGTGCCATCGATGCACCAACCATTGCAGCATTCTTTCGCTGCCAGATAGCCAAAGAAGCAGTCATCGAGGTGTTACATACATGCACCTTTCACAGTCACATCACCAACAGTCGACTTGGGCAGCTTTAGAGGGATTGAAATGTCCCAGACTTGTTACTCAGATGATATCCAATGACTAGTCCAAGATCGAAGTCACGTAACTGTCCTCACCTACCCATTGTGCTGTGGGAACCACCAGGCAGAAGTTCGAGCCAGCGACCGGACTGCTCCATTGGACGGCCGTCATCCTCATCAGAATTCCATTTTTACACGCAGATCCAGAGTCTGGGGTGCCTTATCACTCTTCCTAACGTTTCAGGGTTCACCGGGCAGCACCAGGTGTGACTGCCAGCTGCTGACTCTGCTCCTGGTCTGTTAGCACCATCGAGCCACCACGCTGCCACACAGGCAAGTACCGCAATACAACGTCGCTTCACAGTGGGCAGCAAGACTGACGCCGGGCCGTGCCGCAGATCATGGACGGCGTCGGTCATCCCCACACCCAACAAGAGACATAGGCGCGCACCTGCAACTGCTGCAGCTTGTTGGAGTAATAAAGAGTTGTCACGCACGCCGTCTGTTTTGCTGCAGCTACCTTCACCTGCTGTAGCACTTGTGAACCCATCAAACCCACAGTGCCCAGGTGGAAAAGCAGCTGCTATCCTTTAGAACGTTATTTCTTCCAACCCTCTTTAGCGATCATTGCGCTCCTAACGTACAACAATACACTTTCTTCAGTAAGTGCAAAAAATGTTTAAGGAAGATGAGATTAGTGTTTAACGTCCCGTCGACGACGAGATCATTAGAAACTGGGCACAAGTTCGGATTAGATAAGGAAGGGAAGGAAATCGGCCGTGCTTTTTCACAGAAACCATCCCGGCATTTGCCTAAAACGATTTCTGAAAATCACAGAAAACCTAAATCATGATGGCCGGACGTGGGTTTGAACCGTCGTCCTCCCGAATGCGAGTCCAGTGTGCCAACCACTGTGCCACCTCTGTCAGTAAAATGTATAAAACAGAATAAAACGCGTAACCGAAATTTAAAAGCCAGCAATAGTAACGGTAAGGCAAAATTTGTAGGTGCCAACTTTATATAAATAATGTAATCTGCAGGAAGTGTATCACCCCTAATTACATTCAAACTCTTTTTGAAACTGTATCATCATATCTTCGTACCTATTTTTATTTCACCAACAGTTTGAGCGATGGTTTGTAGGTATCTAAGGAGATTCATACGTTATGAAGAAGGCACAGTACCTGTTAGTAGAGAGACAAAATAAAATTTTCTAAGATTCGCATGTAAAAAAAATTTCAAGATTTATTTTGTTCGGTTTCCAGATTGCAATGTAACCTCAAAAAGAAGAGTACAGCGCAAGAGGGTTAGAATAACGTGCAACAATCATTACACAGAACACTTACGAGTAAATCTGCACTCTACAATGAGAATAATTCTCGAAACGTGTCGAGCTGAGAGTGAAAAGATACGTAACTTTTGCAGTGTTTCATTATTTACATCAGGAGTGTGTAATTATTTTCACATATTTTTTCGGTGCTGAAAACATTGGAATTGGTAAATTTTAAAGATTTTGCCTGAATTAATAGATTTTTGAGCAGTGTGTTAGATCTTTTTGGTGATCTGATGAGCTAAGAAGTATTCTTGGATCTTTATCACTGAGTTTTTAGGGGCTCTTTCCAATCCGTGCTCACTGTATGAAGTTTATGACTATTTGATGACTATCTTTTGTATTTTTTTGTGTGAATTTGCGGTTAACTTTGATTCTCAGGATTTTCCTGAGTTCATTTCTGAAGTATACTGTTGTGTTCTCAGGAACAATATCTGGTACTGTTATTTTATATTTCTTGTTTTACAGAGCTGCGCATAGCATCTTGTGGTACTATGTCAGATTATTTCTACATTGTTTGTTATTTGAATAACAGTTATTAAATTTGTGCGTGATCAGTGAGGCAGTCACTGGAAAGCTTATTCATTATTTTGTTGTTCTTATTATTTTGGCAAGATGGACAGAAGTGTTGCAAATCTGAGAGGGACTATGAGTAGCAGGATAAGTACATGAGTTGAATGGATGCAAATACTAAGTCTGCATCGCAGTCAGCTACAAGTGATACTCTGTTCCTTTTATTAATTTAGGAGTGGATAGTGATTCTTTCCTTTGATTAATTTAGGAGTGGATAGTGATTCTTTCCTTTGATTCATTTAGGAGTGGATAGTGATTCTTTCCTTTGATTAATTCAGGAGTGGATAGTGATTCTCTTGGGGTATTCGAAAGTGAAGTGTGTTCGTTACATCATGGAGATGTAGCATACATTGCTCTGTTACCAATGAGAAAGACTTTTCAGATTGCTGATTCGAGCTGTAAGTGCAGAAGAATGGTGATTATTTCTATGACTTGAGCTAATACTTTTCGCAACAGATCAAATAATAAATTGAGCACTGGAAGTGGTGTCCTGTGATACAAAGGTCTGTTGTAGGTCGAATTTGTGATAACCGACAGGTAGTTCACATAATGAGTAACATTCGACCCCAGCAGACTGAGAGACTAGCTTAATTACCAGGGTGTTGCTAGGTAATGTAGATGGTTTACTGTAACGTATTTTGGACGATGTGTTCAAAGCTACGCATGGCAGAGCTACGAAAGTGCTACCGTAACCTCAGGGATTAAGCTTAAGACATTTTGTTATCATATAAACCGGTTACGAGATGTTTCTATTGAGGAATGAGCGCATCTGACTGTGATACCATATGTCACCCTTCCTTCATTCATTTACATTTCTCTAGATTAGTCAAATTACTTTGTTTTATGTTTTCTTCACATGCTGATATAAAGAATTATTGTTTCACTACGTGTTGTACATCTAAGGGGAACTTTCATTTTTTTTGTTCTCTTGTGCCAATTAGCCGTTAATTATCCTATGTTTAGAGCTATTGATGGAGTATTTTAGACTAGTACTGTGTATGCGATGGTATTAACATTGATTCAGTGATCTGTGTATGAACAAGTATGTTCATCTCCGGGTTTATCTTGTTTTCTGTACGATGAACATACCAGAGATGAGAGAGAGTAATCACTCAACAATCTTTGAAACAAGCAGGAACGAGGGAAACATTGGCCAAGTTGTAACGCGCCAATGGCTGAGATAAGGATACTGTCTTGGAAACAATTTATGATGCAGTATCTTCATATCTTCTATGTTTGTGAATGAGTCTTTTTTCACGTGTGTTGCAATGACTGGGCTTTTGATTTGTTTGGTGTGTGATAGTTGATGTGGTCAGTGTAGCATGAAAGTTCCTACCATTCTGTCCTACGAAGAAGCTTGAACTATTCTTACATGTGACTCCGTATGTTTTTATTTTTTATTGTTTAAAATGTGAATTAATTTCCATTGTAGTTTGTTGATTATGGACAAAGTTACTTTCACTTCATGTAAACTAAGCAGATGTGCTACTTTTTGGGAATGGTAGCTGAAGCTAGACACATGCGATGTTTCATGTCGTATATCGTTATGGAATTCAGTATTTCGAGATTCACAGTGTCAAGACAGTGTCCAGAATAGCAGAAAGCTTAACGACCGAGAGCATAGACGTTTGCGTGAAGTTGTCGGTGCTAACAGACACGTAACACTGCGTGAAATAGCCGCAGAAGTCAATGTATCCGTTAGGACAAAGCGGAGAAATCTGGCTTTAATGGGCGTGGGCAGTAGACGATCAACGCGAGTACCTTTACGAACACCACGAAACCACCTGCAGCGCCTCTCCTAACCTTGTGCCCATATCGGTTGGGCCCTAGACTGCTGAAAAACCGTATGGTGGTTAGATGAGTTCCACTTTCAGTTGGTAAGGGTTGATGGTACGGTTCGAGTGTGGCGCAGACCCCACGAAGCCATGGATCCAAGTTGTCCACAAGGCACCGTGCAAGCAGATGGTGGCCCCATCATGGTGAGGGCTGTGTTTACATGGAACTGATAGGTCTTCTGGTCTAACTGAAACGAACATTGACTGGAAATGATTATGTTCGGGTGCTTGGGGGTCCTTTTCAACCATTCACGAACAACTGTGGAATGTTTATGGATGACAATGCGCCATGTAACTGCGCCACAGTTGTTCGCGATTGGTGGAGGGAGGGAGGATATTAGTGTTTAACGTCCCGTCGACAACGAGGTCATTAGAGACGGAGCGCAAGCTCGGGTGAGGGAAGGATGGGGAAGGAAATCGGCCGTGCCCTTTCAAAGGAACCATCCCGGCATTTGCCTGAAGCGATTTAGGGAAATCACAGAAAACCTAAATCAGGATGGCCGGAGACGGGATTGAACCGTCGTCCTCCCGAATGCGAGTCCAGTGTGCTAACCACTGCGCCACCTCGCTCGGTCGCGATTGGTTTGAAGAACAATCTGGACAGTTAGAGTGAATGATTTGTCCACCCAAGTCACCTAACAGGAACCCAATTAAACGTTTATGGTACATTAACCAGAGGTCAGTTCGTGCACAACATACTGCATCGGCAACACGTTCACATTTGTGGATGTCTGTAGAGGCAGCGAGGCTTAATATTTCTTCAGGAGACCTTCAACAGCTTTTTGTGTCCATGCTACGTAGATCTGCTACACTACGCCGGACAAAAATAGGTCCGATACGATAACCCCTCAGTGTAATTCATCCCCTTCCCCCCTCCCCCCTCCCCCCTCCCCTATCTCTTTGCTCAAAGGAATTTTATTTACTCTGTGTACCACTGTTTTATATGCAGCAATCTTGAATGTTTCTCCGTGACTGACATTATGTGTCAGCGATTGCGGGTTGAAAGTTGTCTTTTTTGACATGTCGAAAGTGTGACCGTTTCTGCGATTTTTTAATGCACTTACATAAGGAAAAGGCGATCAGTCTACAGGTAGGCTCTCTCTACAGCTCAGATGTCTACGAAAAATGATGTGAACGTGGCGAAGTCTATGTCAGTCAAACCGCAAGACCGATTAGGACTCGTGCAATTGGAGAAACATGACAAATCTGCTATATTTGAGCACCACCAGGACTATATCTGAACTACTAATTTTCTATGACTCTGTGTAACTTGCTCGGCAGCCGTGGATAAGAGAGCGAAAAGTAAGAGAGGCTTTAGAAATAATTAATCCCCCAAAGAGCACGAACAGGTGGGATGACTGCAAGCTACCGACAGCCTGGCTGTCAGCGTTGCCAATTCATCGGGCTGCTAACGTTCGGCAACCAGCAGCTTCACATGACAGTATAAACAAGCGGCCACTCAGAACTGCTACGCGGCATCAACATCTAGCTACGCGAAAACACTACCTCGGAGTACAAGCTACCAATTCGCTGTTACTAACCAATCACTTACGAGAACAGCACAGGTAGCAGCCTACCACACAGATACCGCTCCATAGCAATCTTTACTTGTAATTGTCCAACTGCATCCCCTAATATGACGTCGGTTACTATCTGACAACCGAAATCGGTTTTTAGGCAAAGAACATCAGCAGAATTCACCAGCCATCCTGAAGAGGACCCCTGCAAGTCGGTTGAAGTATTCGAACTTTTGTTGTTTCAGTGTTCCATAATGACGCGACCTAATATGCAAAACGAGTTTATTCAAACTTACACTGGCCATGGACCCTACCAACTAAAGAAAGTCGCTGTTCCTTTCGTTGCTTAACTTACAACTCGTGTAATATAGTGGAACTTATGGCAGAATGGGGTATTTAATGTTTAACAAGACTTTTGGGGCACAATAAAATTATAAGCCATTAAAGTGGTTCAGACCTCTTTGTTGCATTAACTTCCAAAAAATTACACTAGATCAATATTCATTTATCTAACCAGTTTTCATTGAAATATTTGAGAAATGGTACTTTTTCCTGTTTTGCCCCATTGGTGGGGTAATATGGGGAATAGTATTTCACATCCAAAAATCATACGTAAATGATAACAGCTTATATACACTCCTGGAAATGGAAAAAAAGAACACATTGACACCGGTGTGTCAGACCCACCATACTTGCTCCGGACACTGCGAGAGGGCTATACAAGCAATGATCACACGCACGGCACAGCGGACACACCAGGAACAGCGGTGTTGGCCGTCGAATGGCGCTAGCTGCGCAGCATTTGTGCACCGCCGCCGTCAGTGTCAGCCAGTTTGCCGTGGCATACGGAGCTCCATCGCAGTCTTTAACACTGGTAGCATGCCGCGACAGCGTGGACGTGAACCGTATGTGCAGTTGACGGACTTTGAGCGAGGGCGTATAGTGGGCATGCGGGAGGCCGGGTGGACGTACCGCCGAATTGCTCAACACGTGGGGCGTGAGGTCTCCACAGTACATCGATGTTGTCGCCAGTGGTCGGCGGAAGGTGCACGTGCCCGTCGACCTGGGACCGGACCGCAGCGACGCACGGATGCACGCCAAGACCGTAGGATCCTACACAGTGCCGTAGGGGACCGCACCGCCACTTCCCAGCAAATTAGGGACACTGTTGCTCCTGGGGTATCGGCGAGGACCATTCGCAACCGTCTCCATGAAGCTGGGCTACGGTCCCGCACACCGTTAGGCCGTCTTCCGCTCACGCCCCAACATCGTGCAGCCCGCCTCCAGTGGTGTCGCGACAGGCGTGAATGGAGGGACGAATGGAGACGTGTCGTCTTCAGCGATGAGAGTCGCTTCTGCCTTGGTGCCAATGATGGTCGTATGCGTGTTTGGCGCCGTGCAGGTGAGCGCCACAATCAGGACTGCATACGACCGAGGCACACAGGGCCAACACCCGGCATCATGGTGTGGGGAGCGATCTCCTACACTGGCCGTACACCACTGGTGATCGTCGAGTTGACACTGAATAGTGCACGGTACATCCAAACCATCATCGAACCCATCGTTCTACCATTCCTAGACCGGCAAGGGACCTTGCTGTTCCAACAGGACAATGCACGTCCGCATGTATCCCGTGCCACCCAACGTGCTCTAGAAGGTGTAAGTCAACTACCCTGGCCAGCAAGATCTCCGGATCTGTCCCCCATTGAGCATGTTTGGGACTGGATGAAGCGTCGTCTCACGCGGTCTGCACGTCCAGCACGAACGCTGGTCCAACTGAGGCGCCAGGTGGAAATGGCATGGCAAGCCGTTCCACAGGACTACATCCAGCATCTCTACGAACGTCTCAATGGGTGAATAGCAGCCTGCATTGCTGCGAAAGGTGGATATACACTGTACTAGTGCCGACATTGTGCATGCTCTGTTGCCTGTGTCTATGTGCCTGTGGTTCTGTCAGTGTGATCATGTGATGTATCTGACCCCGGGAATGTGTCAATAAAGTTTCCCCTTCCTGGGACAATGAATTCACGGTGTTCTTATTTCAATTTCCAGGAGTGTATGTGACAACGAAGTCTTTAGCGCGGCACTGTTGTATATAACATTCTCGGAATTCTTGCCGCATCAGTTCAGAGAAAAACTCGATCTTACGACGATTACCTCCACTATCATTGTCAGAAGCAAGTGATTGTTGAAACTGCTGCTGTAGTGGCTTACACAGCTTGTATATATTTCATACACAAAAATTAGCTATAAATGGCGTATATGCTATTAATGTTTGCGCTTTACAAAGAGTGCATATATGGACAACCTCGTTCTCACTGCACTGCGCACGAATTACGAGCCCCCTTGAGACATATGCTACAGCTGATCCCACACTCTTCAGTGTAGTCAAGACAGTACATGCATTCATCGGCTTCTAATTTAAGACCACCACTGGATGAATTCGGCTGCCTTAGATTCGAGGATGTTTGGAAGTTTGAACCACTCTTCTTAGCTATTTTCGATTCAGTTGTAGCTTTGTTTTTTGTTTTCTTTCGACATTTCCTGGACTAATTCAAGGCGCCAATTTTGCTGAGCTTTGTAGCTTTATTGTAGTCTCCGTTTTTCATTCTTCTGGTTTAATCATATGCGTCTTATATGAAGAGGATGTCGAAATAGCTTTCTTGCCTCTGTTTTCGGATATGCATTTGTTTTTGTGTGGTTCTTTTGGAATGGTGATATGGACCCTGAACTGCAAAACCTGGAAGCTACATTCTGGAGATGTCGCTGCTCCACAAGGAGACATTTTTGTTGAATGTGGTGTAGGAGTTGACCCCTGTGATGGAGTTTCCAGTCCAGGTGTGCTACACGAATGTCGCAGCCCAGCTAAAGTTTTCTTCGGATTTTGCAGCTCAATATCAGTGGTTGCTGGTAGCCGGAAATCTTCAGCTCTGTAGGCATTCTTGTCAACAGTCCAAATTCCACGTTTTCAAAAGCCATTAATAGCATGTGACATCACTGTTGACTGCATGTGTGCACTGCCAGACAAGGTCGCAATCTGAAACAGTGTGATTATTTTTCCAGGATTTTATCTCAGCCATTTACGAATTTCATCCTTTGTAAGATAATTGGTTTCCAATGGCTGAAGCCTATTGTGTGGTGGCAAACACAAAACTATAGCCCCGTTATCACTTGTTAGATCGATTAGATCCAAACTTTTGGTGGAGTCGAATGTCTGTCCAGAATAAGAAGTACAATAACTTTTGAACCTCGTAATCTCGGTAACATATAATTATATCAAGAAAAATTTCGAAGTTCTCTCGAGAATGTCGTCTTCAGAATATATGATAAGAATTCCAAAGATCTGCCACGAATAGAAACAATAGAATTGGCCATCTCCACAAGTGGCACTTTCCCTACCAAAAAAATTATGGTTTTCCGGGATTTTCTCAGGAACCGCCCACGAACAAATGGTGCTTTTATAACTAGCCTAGGATCCACCCTAGGCCGCACTTAATGCAAAACCCGTTATCTGATTCTCGGCTGAAGGATGTGTGTTATGTTTAAACTTTTACCCTGTACTGTAGGATGACAGTATGCCCTTTCTTCTGATAGATACACAAATGGTCGCAAGGGCAAGGTCTATCCAAGATACTAGAACCATTACCTCTACGGTCGGTAGAACCTGACGTATGAGCGCCTCAGTTATCGTATTTTCGCGCGTAGCGTTTTGGAACATATTAGTTCTGTACATTGTCGCGCACGGACCGTGCGGTCGTTTGATTGCGGTTACACTGAGAATTGGTTCATAGCTACTTTAAACGATCCACTCATACACATCCGAAACAAAGGCTTCATTCCACAACTGCCATTCTGAAGTCAGATAGCATGTCGCCCTAATCGGTCTGTACATTCATAATGAAATCCAGTGTTTTAGCACTGAATGTTGGCAGTGTATCTCCCATCTCCCCTTCTCTACTTCCCTTCCTCTCTTGCCATGGAATTCAGTGAGTACTGGAATCTCTGTAGACTGGACAAAAAGCGAAATGATTAACATTCAACATCGTTAATTAGAAGCTCTACAGCAGTTAATTACAGCTCTCCCTTTCAGTACTACCACGTTTTCATGTTGTAGTAGCATTGTCGCAAATATCTGAATACGTCTCCATTTCAGAACGTAACTATCGTTATATATATTCTACAAGCTTGATGTTGATACTTTCATATACAATTAAGAAATTTAACTTATTGTTGGACATTCATACATAATTCCAGAACGTTTCTTTCGTGTTGCTGCAGAACATCCGGTTTGGGACAGTTTGCCAAATCATGTAGCGTAAACAACTAACCAACCAAAATATCAACTAGTACAGCTACGCGGAATTGGAATCAGATTGGAAGAACTCCGACAGAAGACTGCTTTATTCACAGAACGACACAGCAAACATTCCATTACGCATGAAGTATAGAACTAGCGTGTCTAAATCTTTTTAAAAATACAGCTTTCAATAATTCATGTTGAAATTTTTAGGAGTTCATTTTCTTGAACTACACAGCCTTGAAAATACGTACTTGGCAACATGTACGATGGCATCACTATTTTAATAATATCAAAGATTTTTAAAATATACTTCAAAGATGATTTCGATTTTTTAAAATTTGTACAATGACCTTCAGAAGATTTAGAATTGGAAGCGTGGTATTTTAGAATAATGTGGTATGTTCTCGAAGGATATTGGACGATCTGAATTGTGAAATCCTTACTGGCCATGTTCGAGAAGTTATGAACACTAGACGAATATAAGACAAGATTTGAATCGATTACAAAAAATTATAAATCAATCTCCAGTGAAAGCAAATACCAACAGAAAGAAATGAAACAGCCAAATCTTACTTTGTAGAGTTTCGGCCTCTAGGTATGTAAAATGGTGATTCGCTCTACTGCGGCAATATGTGTTACCTCAAAGGGATTATATACAGCGAAAATTCAGCAAGAAATGGTGCAAGAACGATATTGAATAATTTAGTGATTTTCAGTGTTTAGTGCCTGAGCGTAAGACAGTATTTACAAAATCTCGAGTGAAAGCACAGAGAGAGTGGTAAGAAGGTAAGAAAAAATGATAAGAAGACAGTAGGGAAAGTAATTGCTTCCGAATAGAAACGTGATCAATGAATTAAAGGGAATGAAAGTGGTATAATAATTTCATATAGTTGCACTTTTGGCATTATTGATGACTAAAACGTAAGAAAAGGAAGGAAATAATTTGTTTCCTATAAGCATGAAAATAAAATTTTGCAATTCTGCGGATGACTTCCATTACGACATAAAAGTGTGGAGATATTCGAAAAAAAGGAGTATATTTACATCGACATCTACACTTGTATTTCGCAAGCTACTTTGGGGTTTCTGGTGGAGAAAATCTTCTACACCACGTTCAATTTCTGCATACCCCAGTTCTCACTCCCCCCACCCTCACCCCCTCCTACCCAAACCAAAAATTGTAGCACTCGCAAACTGTCTGCGAAAAGAGCATTTTTTGGTGTGTGAGCTCGAATGTCCCTAATAATTTTACATAATGTCCCTTCCACAAAATACGCATAATGGAAGAAATATGTTAGTTGAATAATATGCTTGCTGATTCTTTAAGAATTTTAACAGTATACCGGCCTATAATGGACAATGCCTCTCTTGTACTGACTGCCAATGGAGTTGAATGAGCATCTCTGTGAAACTTTCCACATTACAAAATGAATCTGTGAGGAAACGTGCTGCCTTCTTTGCATTATTTCTATATTGTCTGTAAATAGTATATGGTATGCGGTGGGAGCAAGCGAAACTTTTTCTCTGGGGATAACTGTAGGGTCTTTCAGTGTTCTGGAAGAAGGCTCATTAAACTGGAAAACATGAAATATTAGTTCACTCTATTACAGTAATGGATAAAAGATTATTTACATTTTACATATTTCTTTGCCACAAGATTTCTGGATAATTTAAAGCTTTCATTGACTAGCAAAGCACTACTTCGTGTACTTATTGACAAACTGCTGTCTTCCAGCACAAAATGCAATATTTAAGAAAACTTATTTCATCAGATACTTCAACTGTCACTTTCCTACACCATGATGTTAACTGCTCTAGCTTAGGTCTTTAACAGA
Source organism: Schistocerca nitens (assembly GCF_023898315.1). NCBI lineage: Eukaryota > Metazoa > Arthropoda > Insecta > Orthoptera > Acrididae > Schistocerca > Schistocerca nitens. Next base: position 830,577,958 of record NC_064615.1, read on the forward strand.
CCTGAGCTCTCGCAAGCTCAACACTATACTGACCTTACTGTGAGGCCGCTGGTGTGTTGCGGGAGTGGCGCAGTCTTCAGGGGCGCCTCCCAGATTGCAGCGAGCCCTCGCTAATGTCTGTGGTATCGATATGCGTTCCCAAGTTTGGTGTAGCACCGCGATCTCTAGACGAAACCACATTGCGGATCCCTTACTGAAAAGCACTATTAAAGTACTGGCCGACCGAGGGTTTTCCAAACTTATGTCCTTCGTGGGTCGGTTCCAAATCCTAACATTTCTTCCAAAGAATTTCCGTCTGTCACCTGCTTTAACTGCGATTAGTTTCGTATGAGTGTTCCACTTTAAATCACTATGCGCGCATACTCCAAGATATTTAGAGTGCACAACTGATTTCAGTTGTTGTTCTGCAATTGTATTTTACTATAATAATGTGTCTCCCTATTTATACACAATACCTTACATTTGCTTGTGTTCGAGGTCACCGCCACGCCGCACTGTGCCGGTACTTTGCCGGCCTTCTCAAATTTCGCTCAACTTTTCCAGCATCGTGAATTCATTTTTTATGGCAGCATAATTTACTGAGCAATATATGTATCCTGAAACATTGAGATATTTTATTATCGTTAAAATTTCGTTAACCAAATATCCCTTACTTTTACCAGCACTCAGTTGCACTTGATCCTGTATACAATGTTCTTGTAACACCTGCTTCTGATGACCCTGAAGTGGTTCGGAAACTAGCTAATAGCACAATTACTCTATCTAATTAAAAAATCTATTGCCTGCATACTGTAACTACAAAAACCGCCAATTTAAAACGCAGATGCAGTTCATCATCCTCAGTGGATACAATGAATGCAGTTTCCTGATGCTTACGAAATCTAAATAATGCTGGTTGGTTTATTCACGTGCTTAGCGAGCAGTTATTTTCTACTCCAACCTACAGCTGCTCAGTACCTGTTTACCCACCGCTCTCCTTCTTACACGAGACAGACATCCATTAAACTGCTGGTCTAACATCATCATCATCATCATCATCATCATTTATGCTGAGTTAGGAGCTCACTTACACCAACTACTGACTATATTATTCCAATCATTAATATATTCCCTAAGTTTTTACAGGTACCCGTGGTCTAGAGGTACTCAAAAAGCTTTCAGTCCCAGGTTCTAACACCGCCACCACTTAAAATTTGAATAAATATCTTTAGCAACGGTGGCAGAAGACGCCCACAACAAGAAGTCACCCTCATCAACCTGATTCAGCTAACGGCCTTTTCAAAGAGGGCCGAGGAGCGGAGAGAGGTCCAGGGCAGTTTCCTGCCGTTAGTTAAAGGCGGAAGAATCAGCTATAACCAACGGCATGAGAATACAAAAGGCAATGATAACGACTGTATTAAAGGCACATAATGTGTATGTGTATCCACAGTACATGTGGTCTGTAATTGAAAAATTGTCATTATGACCTCACCGTTGTCAAAACATTCCGGACTAACCCCTTTCAGGATCAACGGGAGGTGACGACGAGAACAAGACTGAATAACCAACGATAGGGTAACGTCCTGCGAGTTGGGATTTGGGATATGAGAAGAAATCGGCGAAGGGAAATGCTAAGGCTCAATGTAGATACAGTGGGTGTCAGGGAAGTGAAATGGAGAGAAGGGATTTATTTCTGCTCAGATGAGTGTACCGTAATATCAACAGCATCAGAAAATAGCATAACAGGAGTAGGATTCGTTACGAATAGGAAGGTAGGTCAGAGAGTGAGTTACTGTGAACCGTTCAGCGACAGGTTCTTCTCATCATAATCGACAGCAAACAAACACCGAAAACGATAGTGCAGGTATACTTGCCGAAATAGCAGGCAGAAGATGAACAGGTAGATAAAGTATGTGAGAATATTGAACGGGTAATTCAGTTCGTAAAGGAAGATGAAAATATAATAGTTATGGGCGGGTCGGAATACAGTTGTAGGGGACGGAGTAGACGAAAGGGCTACGGAGAATATGTTTTTGGTATTAGGAACGCGTAAGGAGAAATGATAGGTTCTGTAATAAATTTCAGCTAGTAATAGCGAATACCCTTTTTAAGAATCACAAGAGGAGCAGACATATTTGGAAAAGTCCGGGAAATAGAAAAATTTCACTTAGATTACATCATGATCACGCAGATCCGAAATCAGACATGGACTGCAAGGCGTAAACAGGAGCAGAAATATACTATTCAGTAGTAATGAAATGTACGCAAAAGTTTAAGAGACTAGTAAGGAAGACCTTCTTCACAAATGAGTGGGACACAAAAGTAGTAAGGAATAGAGATATACGCAAAGTTCTCCGAAGTTGTAGATACTACGATAGTGAACAAGTCAGTAGGCAGTTCAATTGAAGAGGAATGGACATCTCTAAAGAGGGCAGTCACTAAAGTTGGGAAGCCAAGCGTAGGTGCAAAGGAGGTAACTGCGAAGAAACTATGGGTAACATAAGAAATACTTCATTTGCTCGATGAAAGAAGGAAGTACAAAAACATTAAGAGAAATTCACGAATACAGAAATACAAGGCACTTAGGAATGAAATAAATAGGAAGTTCACGGAAGCTAAGGCGAAATATCTCCGTGAAATACGTGAAGAAAGCGAAAAAGAAATGATTGTCGGAAGGACAGACTCAGCGCACAGAAAAGTCAAAACAATCTCCGGTAAAATTAAGAGCATGGGTAGTAACATCAACAGCGCATTGACAATTCCACTGTTAAATGCAGAGGATAGAGTGGATAGGTGGAAATAATATACTGGAGGGTTCTAAAAGGGGAAGACTTGTCAGATGACGTGATGGAAAAAAAAGCAAGAATCGATATAGAGGAGCTAGGGGATCCGTACTAGAATTAGAATTAGAAGAGCTTTGGAAGACTTAAGATGGAGTAACACTCCATCAGAATTTATAAAATCCTTGGGGGAAGTGGAAACAAAATGGCTGTTCACATTGGTGTGTAGAGTGTGAGTCTAGAGATATACCATCCGACTTTCGGTAAAACGTAATCCACGTAATTCCGAATATTACAACAGCCGACATGTGCAACAATTATCGCATAATCAACTTAACACCTCGTGTAACCAAGTTACTGACAGGGAAAGTATACAGAAGAATGGAAAAACTAAGGATATGTTGGATGACAATCAGTTTGGCCTTAGGGAAGCTAAAGGCACGACAGAGGCAATTCTAACGTTGCGATTGATAATGGAAGCCAGCGCAAGGAAAATTAAAGAGACTTTCATAAGATCTGTAGACCTGGAAAAAGCGTTCGACAATGTAAAATGGAATACTACGTTGAAATTCTGAGGAACGTAGGGGTAAGCTGGAGGGAGGGACGGGTAATATACAATACGTAGAAGGATCGAGAGGGAAGAGTAAGTAATGAGAGTGAAAAACAAAGAACAATGTGTTTGGATTACAGAAGGTGTAAGACAGGGATGTAGTCCTACGCCCCTACTGCACAATCTGTATAGCGAAGAAGCAATGACGGAAATAAAAGAAAGGTTAAAGAGTGGAATGAAAGTTCAAAGGACATCAATGATAAGATTCGCTAGTGACATTGCTATCCTCTGTGACAGTGAAAATGAATTACAGGATCTGCTGTACTGAATGAACAGAATGAGTAAGAATATGAAGAGAGTAAATCGAAGATAGATGAAAGTAATGAGAAGTAGCAGAAATGAGAACAGTGAGCAACTTACCCTGATTGATGAGCACGAAGTAGATGAAGGCAAGGAATTCTGCTACGTAGGTAGCAAACTAACGCATGATGGACGGAGCAAGGAGGACAGAAGACGCAGACTAGCAATGGCTAATAGGGGCATTTATAGCCAAGGAAGTCTACTAGTATCAAACATAGGCCTTAATTTGGGGAAGATACTTCCGAGAATGTACGTTTGACGTTTGGAGTACAGCATTGTATGGCCGTGAAACATGGACTGCGGTAAAACCAGAAAAGTAGAGAATCGAAGGATTTCCAGTGTGATGCTACAGAAGAATGTCGAAAATTGGTAAGGTAAGGATGAGGAGGTTGTCCGTATCATCGACTAGGACTGTATGGAAATGTATGGACGTATGTATGGAACACTCTCACAAAAAGAAGATACGGGATGGTAGGACGGCTGTTAAGACATCAGGAAATAACTTCCATGCTACTAGACGGAACTGTAGAGGGTGAAACATGTTGAGAAAAACAGAGGTTCGAATACATCCAACAAATAATTGGCGATGTAAGTTACAAGTGCTACTCTTTCTAAGATGAAGAGTGTGGTGCAGGAGAGTAATTCGTCGCTGGTCGCATAAAAGAGGCCAGAACACTGATGACTAAAAAAAATATTTATTTGGTAATTATGTCAAATGAATGTATGTTTGTGAGATTTCCTTTCCCAAGTTTGTGTCTATGAAGATTTTCTTTAGTGTTATATATTTCAAGATCTCACCACGCGGAAATATTGTATCTCTGAGATCTGCGACTCTGTCCATTTTCCTTGTTCAGGAGGTACGTAAAACTCTCATTTGACAGCATTTCTGATGTCATTCATGTAAAGAATCCGTAGAACGAAATCCTATTTTCTCTAAACCGAGGCGGTGTTTGTGTCTTTTATTACTTCCTTCCAATTTTCTTTAACAAAATGTTCGATGCAAGATGCGGGAGGAAGAGTATAAGGTTTACAGTTTGATAGAGAGATTTTCCAGTATTTCCATGCTATCATGAACAATCAGTCTATTATGCAGTATCATTATTATTAGAGCAATAATGTGGTGAAAGGGCTATTTGTCAACAAATTCACATCTGTGCTATATTTCGAACGATTGGTTAGCATCATGCTTATGAAACGACATACTGCTACTCTGCTGTATATGGCTTCTGAAATATGATTCTTACTGATCTGCACGAATTTGGAAATATTACGATTTATTAAAACATTTCTAAACTAGGCCAACACGATGTTGTGGCCACAGACCGTAGTGGCTCGGAAGTAGAATATTATGAAATTGGGCATATTATTTTCTCTGTTAATTTTGTTGAAACTAAACTTGGGCTAAATAATTCTAAGAAATTTGCGGAGAGGCTAGATGTTGTACCATTTGATGATTATACTGGTATGTAACAGCTGGGGATGGTTTCATGTTCAGTCCACTGAAATTAAAAAAGGCATTTTTGAGGAATCACTTCAGTAAGGATCATAAAACTTAACGTGAACATAGAATTGCTTCAGAATCACTTTCGCTTTGAGTTAATAAGTTTAACTGTGATACAGTTTACTACAGCCATTTTTAAACATCAAAATTATATCGAGCACGTGGCTATTTCCATGTTAAAAAGGAGACGTAGAATTCGTGGTTACAGTCAATATTTACCTTTCGAAAAAAGAGGTGGGGGGGAGGGGGAGAGCACGCCTAGGAAGATGATGTCGATTTCGATCCGATGAAGGCATACGCCGCCTGGGGGAGAAGAAATGTACTGATAATGGTTTCAGCGTCTTCCGCCGACTGATAGCGTAGTGGTATAGCTACCGGAGCACCATCTGTGTCTACCCTTTAATAGGGAATACTCACAGCCAGAATGGCTAACGTCGTGCAAACGTGTGGTACAAGCAGGTAACCATGCCACGGAAATGCACTAGTGCTTTCTACAGCCAACTGAGAGAGTGTGAAATGGGTCAGATGGTAGCATTTGGAGTTGCGGGATGGTGCTTTCGGGGAACTGGCGCGCAAGTTGGACGTGCTGCTTCAGTTGTGCAACGATGCTGCCGTCATTACTCTCGTGAACATTCTCACACCCATAACAAGGTTGTGGACGTCCACGCAGGACAGACGCCCACAAGAATCGTCATATTGTTAGGACAGCAGCGGCAGATCTTACAGCTACCACAACACTGATAAGAGGGCTCGGGGGCTCAGGTGTGTCAACACGAACTGTTGCGAACCGGTTATCAGCAGTGGGACTACCGGCACCCTCACATCTACCCCGTCTTCTAGTCATGCCACAGCATCGACGTCCACATTTCGGCTGGCGCCATCAGACGATCACTTGGAATGGCGCGCCGTGGTCTTCAGCGATGAAAGCAGATCCTGCTTGCACGCAAGTGATGGTTGTTTGCGCGTACGACATAGACCTGGTGCGCACTGTATCGTAGAGTGCATTCGTCCACGACACACGCCCCGCCTTAGGCCTTATAGTCTAGAATGCGATAAGCTACAACTGGTGTTTGTGGAGGGGACGATGGGGTGTGATAGGACGAGAAGTAACTTATACGACTCGTCAATCAAAATTCTTACAGAACAACGTGAACAGGTCAATCAGACGTGGCTTAACGTATTCCAGGACAATATTCGCCATTTGTACGATCTACTGGATGCCGGAGTCAGTGCCTGCATTGCCGCCTGTGGAGGCTATACCACTTATTACTAATATGATTATTTCAACATGCGTCAGCACCTAGTACCTCAGAATCGCTTGTGATATTGATCTGAAAGTGTACTCACTTCCTGTACTCCATATGCACTGTGTCAGCAATAAATCTTGAGTGAACTGGAAACCTCTAAAACGGTTTTTTTTCCGGCCGTGTATTATGACTTACATTAAGATACGCTCAGGCAGAGGATTATTTCAAAAATTGGGAACACGGTATTGTTTAACAGGCATGACACACTTCGTGTGCGAGGAAGAGAGAAAACATAATTGTAATTAGTTAAGTGAATTAAAAAAATTTCAACAATGAACCCACATTAAAGATGACTATATTTCCCAGTATTGCGGATGGGAGTAAGCTAATGTCTTTCAGCAGTGCTTGATGTGTGGAGAAGAATTAAAAAACTGTGGTAGTACAAGAATATGGAAGTATCGTTACACAATATGTAATTATCCATGACGCAAAAACTGAAGGAGAGGTGAAAGAGCAGAAGGTAGAAATGGCGGCTGGCCAACTTAGAACAGGAAGACTGCAGGAACTGAGGGGATAGCCGCGGAAATAATCTTGTCTATTGGAGCGGGGGTCGTAAAGCAACTTACTGAGTTATGAAGGAGGTTCTAGGTGCTCCAGTTCGGAACCACGTGGCTGGTACAGTCGCAGGTTCGAATACTGACTCGGGCATGGGTGTGTGTGATGTCCTTAGGTTAGTTAGGGTTAAGTAGTTCTAAGTCTCTAAGTCTAGGGTACTTATGACCTCAAATGTTAAGTCCCATAGTGCTTAGAGCCATTTTAACCATTTGAGTTATGAAATATACTCGCAAATTGCGAATACGATTACACAACAGCCACATGACCCTCTAGAAACACGAAAGTCTATGCCAGACCTGCAAGTGGATCCGAATTTCCCAATTATCGCATGGGGTCACCTTAACCCTTAGCCTATTCGAGCACACTTCCAGGATCAATCCTAACTTCCATATGTCCTAGTGTCTACGTCCAATATTGTTCGCACATTGTGTGATTCCCGCATGGGGAAATACATTGTCATACGTGAAGGAACAGGACTGACCGAAACTTACAATGTCCCAGTGTCTAGGTCCCGTATTGTTTGCACATGCATTATGCATGTCCGAAGGAACCTTCCATCAAATTATAAAGTCACAGTAAAATACAGACACTGCGCTGTCGTATTTCATGCCAAGGAAAATCAACCTGACGAACAGAAGCAAATAAGTCTCTCCTTCGGTAGGAACCACATAAAGTCTGAGCAATACAGTACACAGATACAAGGACATATGGAAGTTTGGGTCCGTCCTGGGTACGTTGTCGGGTAGCCGAACTGGTTAAGGCGACTGCTTGAACAAAGCCTTGAATGTGGAGGCTATGATCAGTATATCTCCACATATTTTTCTATGTGGATAATATAGTCCGGTGGCTAATACCACAGAAAGGAAAGCAATATAGGGTTCAAAACAGAGCAGCCAGGAAGAAGAATTCAATATATTCTGTAAAGGAAAGCCTCTTGAAGAAGTAGGTAATTTTTAATATCATGGTACCATATTCAGTGGTAATAGGATGACAGAATAAGATGTGGTGAATAGAACAAAGAATTTTTTCTTTCAAAATGCGTAACAATGTGCTGCCTGTGATAATTTTATTTATCACAGATAGCACAGTGTTATGCATTTCGTAAAATTTGTACGTGCTGTTGACCATCGCCCAAGTAAGATGTTTAGAACCAAGAAAGCAGTCAAAGCATTCTATCAGATGAGTAACACAGTAGCAGGGAAGAAAAAGATAACTAAGAAAACAAAAATGAAAATTTACAACGAAATAATAGCACCAATTAAAGCGTATGGTATGGAGGCTTTGGCACTACAAGAAAAACACCTAAGGAGCAGTAATGCTACAGAACGTTTATGGGGAGAGCACTAGGAATGACGAGAAGAGATCGCGTTAGAAGCAATAAAAACAGGGAGGAGACTGGAGAGAATAAAGCAATGAGTGTGATGGTCAGGGAACCTCAGTTGACGTGGAATGGGCACATTAAGAGATGGGAGAGGAAGGGAAAGGTAAACAAGTGTTTGAACTGCGTGTGCAATGAGGAGCGGGACGAGAAAGACGACGCATAGCACGGAAGGACAGGATCGACAAATTGGGAAAAACTGTGGAAAAACAATCGTGGAAATGGAGAGATTGAGAGAGAATGGAACGGATGAAACTAATGGAGCGAGGATGCCCCGACGCTTGAAAGCATAAGGGTATTAAAGAAGTAGGTGCACTACTATTACGAAAAAAATAACATCATTAAAGTATTATTACTTGTAATTTAACATTCTGTTCTGCGAAATTTTGCGTTTCATTAACTGGTCGCAACTAGTCTGTTAACAAGCTGACCTGAGATTTTAAGTTAGATGTTAGAGGGCATCTGTCATGTACGAGTAAGGAGTGGTGCGACATACGCAACTTGTTCTTTACGTAGAAGTGAGGTTGTCATCGTTCCTGTAATGTCAAATAGATGATGTGGTTAAGTGAGATTCAGATAATGTGATAATTACTGATGACCTTTTATGCCTCCTGAAATAAATTCAACATCAAATACACTAAGGCATGCTGAAAAGTAATGCGTCCGATTTTTTTATCATAAAATTCTTAAGCCTTTTTAAATAAAACGCACTTTACTAACATTCTGTGAGGGTTGCCCAGAAAGTAATGAGTGCATCGCATTTTTTTCTTCGACACTTCATTATTGAACATAATGAGAATTACCCACACGAAAGAATGGTGTTTCATTTACTCACCCCATTTTTCTACATAATCTCTATCCCGTTCTTCAAAAATTGGTTCAAATGGCTCTGAGCACTATGGGACTCAAATTCTGAGGTCATTAGTCCCCTAGAACTTAGAACTAGTTAAACCTAATTAACCTAAGGACATCACACACATCCATGCCCGAGGCAGGATTCGAACCTGCGACCGTAGCGGTCTCGCGGTTCCACACTGCAGCGCCTAGAACCGCACGGCCACTTCGGCCGGCCTCCCTTCTTCCTCCAGCGCGAAACAAAAGCGTGTATGCCCTGACGATACCAAGTCTTGTCCTGATGGTGAAGCTAGTGCTTCACTGTGTGAATCACCACTTCATCGTCCTCAAAATGTCTTCCACGAATGGCATCCTTTAATGGCTCAAACAAGTGGAAGTCCGAGGGGGCCAGGCGTGACAGCCATCGATGGTCTCCACGACCGCTGCAAATAGGGGAGCTCCGTCGAGCCGCCTTCTGATGACCTCACCCTCCGTGCCCAACGACTAACTGTACTTCGGTTGACAGTAGATGCCGTGTCGGTACGTCACTTAAATAGACATTTGGAGAAAGGGAAAAGAAGTTTTTGCTCTGAGACGTGTGAAACATAAATTATCTAAAGACTAAGTACGTCTTCGCGATGTATAAGAAATAGTAAAGATTGTAAATTATTATTATAAAACATAAATATCAATGTAATTAACAAAACACAGTTTTTTGTATAATCTCTGTGTAACATAGGCTATGAAGATCAGAGACAATGCTTTGATTGAACAGGCTCTCCTGTTTTGTTTCGTCTAGAGGTAGGGCGCCATTGTAGTACTGTCTGAAAATTAACGTACGTTTTATCTGTATTTTTGAAAAAAATATAATAGAAATTGTTATTAGAAAATTTGTATTATTGACTTAGTTGTCACCTCTCGTGATCGCAACCATTAATTGTAATTAACAAAGCTTTTACAGAACATTGTTGTGCAGGGAGCTCATCTGCCCTAGCAGGAATTAGTCGGCCATTACGCTGATGATTCATGTTATTAAATGTAAATGCGAGGACTTCTCAGTTTTGATCTTTCATTAATTTCAAAGTTAAACACAGAAGTGATAAATTTCATTTATTAAATCCACAGCACTGAATGAGTTCAGTATGTTCCATTTTGGCCGCCTAACGGCAGATGAGATTCTCTCCAGTTTTGCCTTACAAATAATCAACAAGAAATATTGAAAATCATAACAATCAGCAATATCTCAGTTAACCTTTATGTAGTTTGGTACATAAATACCCAGTAGCCCCTGAGACCAATATTAATAATTACAGTTTGCGTAAGAATACGCATATTTTCTTTTCTAAATAGCAGCGCTCACGCAAACTATTTATTAGAAGGCGGTGAGTCGCGCGTTTTGTTTAAAAAAAATTACATCGTACGTACTTCGGGGCAGCCGATGTCCGTACGAGTGTTATCGCGGTATAAGTTAATTAAAAGTCTCATGCTAGCCCACAATATTTAAAGCCACCCCAATCAAAATCATAAAATATAAAAATAAAAATATATAATTATCCCGTGATAAGTGCCCACACACACACTTATAACGTGATAATGCTCCATAGACTTTGCACAACCGTTTGCAAATATTCCCCACAGTTTCTTTCTCTGCAGTCAGAAATTCAATGACGGCACGTTTCATGTAACGTCCATCACCTACAGGCGCCATTTTGAAACTGTCCTCCAGGTACGCTATGTCTCGTATGTGACGGAAACTTGGCGCGCTGACTCAGGAGACTTCGAATAATACATACGTAACGTTTCGCATCCGTAGCGTTGTTTTCGGCTGAGAAAAAAAAATGTGGTGCATTACTTTCTGAGCAACCCTCGTATATATTAATTATTTATCTCTATGTATTTATTGCTCAATATACTCACCCGGGGGACGCATTTCTCCTATCGAGAGACAGTGCGGTTTACCGTCACTGTAGAATGTTTTACTTTGTTGACGGAGCCACAACCTCACCTCTGCTTGCACTGCTTTATCACTACGTGTGTGTAGTACTCAAAGGTGTTCTTTAAGTTTTGTAAGCAGATGAGAATCGATGACTATATGGAAGATGATCGATGACAGTGAACCCAAGGCGTCTGATTATTGTAGATTCGCAGCATTTCTGTGACAGTACGCTGTTTCTCACGCACCGACGTAGTTACGTTACACACCACCCTCTAACATGCTGCAAAGGGGTTTACCTAGGGGGAGAGGGTTAAAAATACAGACATTAAGAATAAAGATGTAGAACATTAATGAAGTTCGTTTTATTTAAGAAAAAAAACAAGCTTTGAGTTTTCACATAGAAATTCTGAAGCATAGTTTCCGAGCACGCCCTCGTAGTTTCTGCAAGAAGGAAGAAACCTGGAAACCAACCAGCTAAAGAACGCGAGGAGTAGCAGCCAACGTCTAGAATAGAAGAGTGCAGAAAGCAGGTAAGTACGCTTTTTATCTATTTGAACTTTCAGAAAATATTTGTGCTCTTTGTGACGGTTCAATTAGTGAAACTTTAGTTTGGTAGTTTAGGTGAGCTCCATACCGGCCATGTTTCGGTTAAAGGGGGAATGTGGGAAACCTGCTACCTTGGGCGCAGGTGAATACCTCCCGGGACAACGGTCTCCGGCAAAAGACTGAACCGTGCAGATAGTGCCGCGTTCCTGGGAAGACAGAAAGCCAGATTATCTATCGCTCAGGTACAAACTTCCTGGAAATGCCAGACGGAGCGAAATTAGCTCGTTCTCGGCCATGTTTGCTACAAAGGCTACGCCACACCTGGAGCTGTCCTGGAACCCTAGCGGCTCTGGGAACTCATAGGCTATTTGCGGAACACTGAACGGACAGCGGATGGCAGCTGCCAAGGTTAGTTTTCTGTTAAAGGCAATAGTAGTTGTTTGAAGACGACAGCTATACTCGGAAATTCACCTGCAGAGAGCAAGCAGGCTGTGCGGTAGTACAGAGCCGAGTGACCGACGAGAGCACACCTGTGTTATTGTTTACAGGACATCCAATAAAAAAGACGATAGGAGCCAAGGGGGAGTATTGAATGCGGGATCTGAAAGGCAGTGGGGTTAGTCGGTGTGATGCTGTTTTTTGCCGCCCAAGGATGGACCAGTAGGTGTAGAGTGCAAAAAGATATATTAAGGTACCACAGGATAGGTACCTGCTTGAAGGAGGAGGGGCTGGAGCGCTATGTGGCGCGGCGGAAAGTGGGGAGAAGCTATCTGAGTGACTCTACGCACAGTGCTGAAGGGAACTCGTGGTTAGTTTACGTGTGGAAAGCCGCGCAAAGTGGCCGCGCGGTTTGAGGCGCTATGTTATGGACTGCTCGGTCCCTCCCGCCGGAGTTTCGAGTCCCCCCACGGTCGTGGGTGTGTGAGTGTTGGTCTTAGCGTAAGTTCGTTTAAGTAGTAGAGGTAGGGGTGTAAATGTGGAAACCCAGTTTGTTTTTGCTGTATAAAAGGAATTTTACTTTTCAGCTTCAAAAATTAGCCAAAGCTAATTCATAATGTTTTAGCAATGAATGTAAAATAATGAAACAGAAAAACTAAATATGTTAAAAATTAAAAAACATTTTGCGCTTGCACAACAACTCATAAATTTTTCAAGAAGTGGGGGGAATGTGGAAACGCCTTAAATTCGTGGGAAACTGACTACTTCAAACGAAAACTATAAAAAATTTTAGGAACTATTTTATTTCATATTAAATTTAAATTACACAAAAATATTTTTAAACGTAACTGTAATAGAAAATGCTTCATAAGCGAAGTTCACTTGCAAAAATCACATATGTAAATATCTCATTCATTTCTGGGACACAAAGAGTGATTCCACTCCTCACACACTACACACATAATCCACAATTCTGCCCGAAGGTCTTTGGAAAATGCGCTTCGACAAAAAAGACAAATGGGATCTTCTTCAGTAGGTTTTTCTTCCCCAACTGGGAGCTGCAAATCTGACTCACTTGAAGAGACAGTTGGTGCATTGGGCTCTTCATCTGAATCCTCAGGTAACTTAAGGAGTGTTTACTGTACTCAGCTTCCAAAATATCAAAAAACTTGTTTACAGCTTCCTTGTTGAACCCGTTTGCTCTCGAGAATGAGGTCCCCATAGGTTTGTGGATTGTGAGTTTATTTCTGTGTCGTCTAAGAAAAAGGTCAAACAAAGCTCTACCTGCACCATTTGAAGTAAAAGGATGATTAATATTATTTCTTTCCGCTAGCTGATATGTCTATGTCTTGACATCTAATCTGGTAAGGCCATAGAAGCGATTATGCATTTCAATGAGATACTGTACCAACTGTTCTCAATAGCATCAGATAGTACAGGCTTACGTCCAAGTCTCAAAGAAACACATTCTTCAGTTGACGTATCGCTATGCACAAACCTTTGAAGTATCGTCTGAGGTACACTGAAAGCTTTTACTGCTCTTCTTAACCCCATCTGCTTTTCCCTTAAGGCTATTTTAGTCTTAATCATGTTTCCAGCATCCCATTTCATCACAATAGCTATTGGTTTCCAATCAGTTAGCTTTCGTGGCATCTAGAAACAGACGCAAAACGTATTGGAAGCAATGTATTTGATGTTGGTGTTGTGGAAACGTTTCCACAATGCCATCGTATGTATGCTCCCACATTACCTACACAATAGCCGTTTTAAATTTCGGTAGATTACGTTAAGGAACTATCCATTTATGGTTGACAAACGACTGCTGAAACTTTTCTGTGCACCTCCCTTTATAAGCTATCAGACGTAAAGAAAAGATAACTACAAAGTATGTAGATAAATGTAGTACCAAAACTTACCTCAGAAAAGGTTAAGAAAATGGGCGAACATAAGCTGCATCACTGTCGTCTGTTGCTCACCTGACTGCTAACCCTCTACCGTGACAAATAGGAACTATTGCAACCATTTCTGGCCGCCCCGCTACAGTGCAGCACTCTGCAGGCCAGATACTAGACGTTTCCACATTACCCACACGCTTCCACATTTACACCCCTACCTCTATGTAAGTCTAGGGACCCACGACCTCAGCAGTTTGGTCCCTTAGGAATTTACACACATTTTGAACATTTCTTACGTGTGGAAAACAGGAACTACTTTCAGTAAACGGTTGGAAGACTTCTAGTTTTCTGTTACTGGAACTAATTTCCAGGAGAACTTGTGTGTTACTAAGTATCTTACTGAGACTTACCAAAGGTTTAGCAACTACTTGAGCTACGCCGGAAAGTTCTGGGCAGAGGCGTGCACCTAGCCTGCGCGGCGCGCCCCGCACTGCAGACTGGACTGCCGGGGGAGCCTCGACACGCGCTGCCCGGAGTCCGTGAGGCAGTGTGGCGCCCCTTCACATTACCCGAGTCCGCGGCTGCTGTTCAAGTCACGCTCCCTCCAGGCACACAAGTGCAGGAACTAAACTAAATCTCTGTGGCTCGTTGGCAGGCAATTTTTCACTTCGCACAGTACCGACACAGTACTTTACCTCCCGCCCTATATTAAAATAACTGATGGCTTGTAACGTAATAAAATAAAAAATTTTATTTCTATTGTGTCTATTAGTGTAATGTAATAAAATAAAATGTGAGCCGTGATTTATACAAAAAAGAAACACACATTAAAGCAATGGCTCAGCATAAAAGAGAAATAACGAATGTAGGAATATTACTAACAGTGTAATATGATGTTTAATTTAGGCCGACGTGTATAAGCACTCAGTAAACTAGCTCAGTTCTCAGGGTAGTTACGTAATCATCTATAATTAATTGTACTTTTCTTATATATCCAACACTAGGCTCGTGAGAAGTCGTGTGCTTATTGCCGCCGGCCGGGGTGGCAGAGCGGTTCTAGGCGCTACAGTCTGGAACCGCGCGACCGCTACGGTCGCATGTTCGAATCCTACCTCGCGCATGGGTGTGTGTGATGTCCTTAGGTTAGTTAAGTTTAAGTGGTTCTAAGTACTAGGTGACTGATGACCTCAGAAATTAAGTCCCATAGTGCTCAGAGCCATTCGAACCACTTTTGAATATTTGCAAAGTCTGTTTGATGTACACTACTGTAGTACGTAACTTAATGTCGTGGTTTCGTCTCGATTCCCCAATATAAGATAACAAGAGTATCATCTACTAATGAAATCCTATAATGGATCTGGAATCCTGTGACCAGACCTTTTCTGCCTGGGATGTTATCTCGTTATATAAAGAAAATCTGTAAGTAAAACTGTTAAATTATTAATAGCTGCCTCCGGTCTCGTGGGATCTGGAATAAGGTTAATTGTCCTAACCGCCGGCACGTCACGTACATGAGCTAAAAGAAAAAAGATTTTTCTAAGATGGCGCCTCACAATGAAAATTCTTTGTTAAGGCCCATATCTACTTAAGACAATCCAGGTATCAGACTACCAATTGATTGACCACATACACAAATTCTTTTGACAAAATAACCATTATATTTTTCAGGTTTTAAGTACAACTTGCATTATCAGCTGGTACAGCAAGATGAGCTTTACACAAGAACGTCCTCTTAGGTCCGAATCCAAGCAAGTAAGACAAGCGAATGACAAAGGAAAGACAGTTCATGCATAGAAGCACAAGAGTCCATGGAATAACGTGTCCATTGTAGTTCTCTCTCTTCTTCTTTCGCGTACTTGTCGATTATTTATAAAATCTATCGTAATATTTAGTTTAAATTTTTTTTAAACCCAAGTCCACCCAGGAGAAACAGTACAGGCTGACACATCAGAAACTAGATGGTTACTCAAATCTCCACCGTTGCTTGTAGTTATTAAATCAAATTATTATTAGGTACACGTGAAAAACTTCGGTACCTTACGCTGCAGTGAAAAAAGTTAATTTTACCAATGGTCATCCTACCGCCCTATTAATTAGTGATTTCTTTTAGTACTAACCACAGTATTTGAAACTTTCTATTCACTAACACAAATGTAGATGGTTAAATTACTGCAGAGATTTTCTCATACTGTTGAAGTTTATCTTTTTCTCACCAGGTACACCTTTTCCTCAGCAAAGTCTGTCTTCTGGCTGAAATTTATTTCTCAAAAACTTTGTTAAAAAATCAGCAATTGAAATTCATAATTTCACGGACGAAACACAAACCTATGTAATGTGCAAGATACGTATAAACCGATCATTAAAAGCCTTGCAGTTTGCAGTTTGGGAAACCTGTCTAAATTCCAGTCGAATTGAGTGCTTAGATACCTTTCACGATTTCCTTGTAGAAATTCATCTTACTGCGGACGAAAATGTCACAAATAAAATTAAGGAACATTTGAAGGGATTTGGAAAAACGTCACGCACTCTTTTCCTGCTCTATCTAGTAATAACAACTGCACTCGCAATCGCTTGGAAAACACAACAATTTCAGAATCCACATGAGGTATAAATTGATACGAGCAGCTACTGGGAACTTCCAGTTACAGAAAATAGATATTTATCGCCGGTAAGTTTCTGGTTAAGCTTACAGATGGAGTTTCCAGTGTTTTCAAATAAAGCAACAAGTTTATTACCTGTCTCGTCCACATATCAGTGCGAAAAGGCTTTTCCCTCTTACGAGTGTATAAAAAATAAATCTTGAAGCAAACTTCATACTGAAAGTTATTTGAAACTGTCTTTACCTTCTGTGGTTCCTGACTTCAAAGTTATGTCACATGCAAAGTTATTTCCTCAACGAATTCCGATGAAGGGTTGCGACGGGGCGGTAAATAAAGAAGTGCGGTTGAATCGTTCACATGAATGTGCATATACAAATGTTGGTTAACAAATATAATTGCAAATTTTGGCTCTCACGTAAGTCTCAAGAGATGATTTCCACACTTGGTGCATTAGTACACTGTTCCACACCTGTGCATTAGTTATAGTTTTTTAATTGGTTGGTTGGTTTGTGGGATTAAAGGGACCAGACTGAGTTTTTTTAATTGATTATTCACTCAGACATGAGTACCGTTTATGTTAGGGAACAAAATTTAGGCGATTATTATAGCAAAAACAGTTTTTCACGACACAGTTCAATCGCCATTTACTGGCGTTGTCCTTTTCTTTCACACAATGAAATTAGCACTGGTGAGACGGTTTACAGTTTTACTGTAATAATAATTTGACTCCGAGCCCCCAATAGCAGTAATGTAGGCTGCTATAAACGAAAATTACTCAATCAATTCGAACAGAATCACAAGTCCCACTGTCCTCTTTGTCGTAACAGTTCTGGCGCGAAATCACAGTTCGCCACATGTTCACTTACGACGATGTATACCTCGCAAATCGTACTCTCGCAAATAATCGTAGCACTTCCAGTTTACCAAATATATGCTTGCACACTTGCACTATTAAACAATGCTCTTTGTCGAAATAAATCGGCGGCAAAAAGAATTCTCAAACGACCACATGGGCCACCCTCAAGTGGGACTTGCTCGCCACCCACCCTCCAAAATGACTGACCAACGACTAACCCTTGGCCAAGATGGCTGCTCGCTTATATAGGCTCGGATGTCCACCCCTGGTTATGCAAGTACCAATTTCATCACTTAAGGTTACAAATTTTGATACATACATCCCTCGACAGAAATAAGTTCACCATCGGAACCGCGCTAAGAAGTACATCTTATTTACTATATTACATTAATTTCTGGGATTATTCTATCGCCCGTAAATCAAGTGTTAATTTTTGCAAAATTTCGCCACTTAGCTGAAGATTAGATGGATAGATCACATAACTAATGAGGAGATATTGAATAGAATTGGGGAGAAGAGGAGTTTGTGGCACAACTTGACTAGGAAAAGGGATCGGTTGGTAGGACTTGTTCTGAGACATCGAGCGATCACCAATTTAGTATTGGAGGGCAGCGTGGATGGTAAAAATCGTAGAGGGAGACCAAGAGATGAATACACTAAGCAGATTCAGAAGGATGTAGGCTGCAGTAGGTACTGGGAGATGAAGAAGCTTGCACGGGATAGAGTAGCATGGAGAGCTGCATCAAACCAGTCTCAGGACAGACCAAAACAACAACAACAACAACAACAACAGCGCAAATTAGTTTGTGTACATCTGCACTGCGAAGTTTTAACATAGAATTGCATATAGCACCGTTTTTAGACGTAATTTATAGAGATCTACACATTGCGCTGCATAAAATCTTCATATCTATAATAATTAAATAATTATGGGCGATAAATGTTAATAATAATTTGCAAAAAATGAAAACTATTGCAAGTTAAATGTATCGTATAACTTAACTAGTTTAAAATACGTGTGATGCCACCCAAAATATTATATAGTGCCGTTCTTTACGTCATGAGTTTTCTATTGAATTTTATAAACAATTTTCCCTCAAACTATGTTTATTGCTCTTTACGGGCTTAATTGTTCATGAATCTTAACATATGACTACGACACTCGATCCGCTATGACGAAACGTTTCTAATGATTGCTCGCTCATCCCTGTAAGTCGTTATTCATTAATTTTATTAATCTTTCAGTATTCGTGATATTAACCGATTTTGAGGTTACTATAACTTTTGCGTCTCGTGACTTGAAATAAAGATCGATCTTTCAGATGGTGCATATTGCTGACCACAATCCACTGCTGCATCGCTCTTCACCGTAAGTTACATAGTTTTCGCATAATGCGCGAAAAACCAAACAATGCCCCAAGCTGCGGGCGCGCCACGCGCTTCCGCGAATCGCGCGCCATGTCGCGCGCTCGCTCTCCACAAACCGCATCCTTGCATACTAGACCTATTCATCTAGTAACGGGGGTTTGTACCGTCACAGGGTTTAGCCAGTCATTTCTATCACGAAAACTTTTAGATTAACAGAAAAATGTAAAATACTTTAATATTGCATACTAGATCTAGCCATTGTGCAAAAGCGTCACCAGTCCTTTTGATGTGGTACAGGTGAAAAGTAAAACGTTATAGAATCATTAGGTATAGTGAACCATTTGCTTTGAATTCAATTACTTTCATGTTACTTCAAGTACATTCATTATATTACATCCATCATTTTACATTGCGCGCTATTTTTCTTCGTAAAGGATCAAGATCGTCTTGTTCCTAGCACATCGCCGGCAGTTGGTGGCCGAGCGGTTCTAGACGCTTCAGTCTGGAACCGCGTGACCGCTACGGTCGCAGGTTCGAATCCTGCCTCGGGCATGGATGTGTGTGATGTCCTTAGGTTACTTAGTTTTAAGTAGTTCTAAGTTCTAGGGGACTGATGACCTCACATGTTAAGTCCCATAGTGTTCAGAGCCATTTTTTTCGGATAGGCGCCTGTGCCCCTTCGGTCAGTTTGCGCCACGGTTGCCCGGAAGCCACCAGAGAATGACTGAGGCTGACATTCTTTCTTTTCACGAAATTCATTCACAGTTGCGAATATGGGCTAACATCAGCTGTGCAATGGGATCACGGCAATAAAACTTTGTGCTGGACATAGCTCGAGCACGGGTTTCCCGTGAGCTGTCGCCTTACCATTATTCTATTAGAGCACGCTGCACGGTCAGACACAAACTCCCATATGTCGTCAGCCATGTGTCCACAACGTGCACTCCTACATTTGTTTCCTTTGAAAGGGTACTGCCGACTTCCTTCCCCATCCTTCCCTAATCCGATGAGACCGATGACCTCGCTGTTTGGTCTATTCCCCAAACAACCCAACCCAACCCCCAACATTTGTTATATTTATTCCCGTACAGGGAAGACATTCTAATTGAAAGTCGTTTTCCCGGTGTCGGCAAATAAATACGACATTGCAGCGCCTGTGTTGTTCAGAAATAAAACGCAGTGCTCCTTCGGCGATAATCCAGGCTCGAGTCCTGGTTGGCACGGATTTTCGCTGTCATCTTTCCATTATACAGCTGATGGTTGTCCATATTGGTAACTGCGAATACACTTCTTGTATTTCATAACGCCTGTAGTCGTCGCAGTGTCTGTTCCTTCGGACACGCATGCTTCTCGGAAGGAAAATTGCGTCGCACCTCTGAACAACACTAGTACTGCAATACCGTACTCCTTCTTTTCTATGCGACTTGAGAGGTTCTGACGCCGTGGCAAGAGCTCTTCAGCGAGAGAGAGTCTGTTGCGTTAGCTCTAAGAATTTGGTTCACTCATTGGTATTGCCAAGTCTGTTCACATTGTCAACGAGGAGAGACACGTTCTGTTGTAAAAATTTTATTTATCTTAGTGATTGAAAACCGATGAAGTCAGGATCGCACGTGAAATCTTCTTCATTTGGACGCATTACTAGTTTCGGCTAACAATCTGGCCCTCTCCAGATCTGAGATATAAAACAGATGTTTTGCTCATGTTAACAACATGCAACAGCTTACAGAACTACACGTAATATTGTAGCAGTCTTCAAGAGTACATACACTAATTAAATACTTAAATACGGAATACATATCATAAAACAGTCTTGAGTTAAGTTGGTGCCATTAAGGTTTTCTTAAAATGACCACATCCATTAATGACATAGTTAAAAACAGCCGGGCCCTGTGGCCTGCATGTTTGAGCAATGGGGTCATGGCTAGAATATTAGGCGAAACAAGTAATTCGATTGCATTGCGTCGCTCTTGACAGAGTTCTTGTCGTATAATGTTCTCTTTAGGCCGAGTTCTGTAGGCCGAATTCTGTATCGTCGTTACCGTTATTGGTGCGAAGCTATTACTTGTGTGTCTCTGTGTTGGTGTGTACGACTATACGATTATTAGGCGGCAGTTTAGTTGTGATGTACAAGCAAAGACTCTCTAGTACAAAATTATCTCGAATAATTATGTTGTAAGTGGTTTATATGTTTCTATGTCCTATCCATACACTCATAAAGTACAATCATATAGTCAAAATCCGCTTGACCTGAAGTGAAACTTTACACTTTTCCACAAAATAAATTTCAGAATGTTGTCGTTAACTCCTCGTTTTACTGTTAAAACTATAAAATATATATCAGCAGAAGCAAAGTAAATAACCTTCAGGACGTCAGTTTACAAGGGATAGTTTCAAACATTCGCTACACATCAGCAATTCACATTCACTTCCAAGATTCGATTACCAAGAAAATCATAAATCTGCACAAGTAATCTGTTCGTCGCTCTTTCATGTACGCATGGACACAAAGCGACAATCACTTACCTGTGGTAGATCATTCAGCTTTCTTCTCCTTTCTGAAACATCGCTGATTCTTGTAATGTTCAATTAATTCTCTTCTTTTATGATAATTATTCATAAGGCGTGCATGACACTGTAGAGATCCTAGTAGAGCAATGACGAGCTGTTATGTAAGCATTTGGCTCCGGCGGAGTCGAGTGAACGGAAAAATTTTACAAACTTTAGAACTCAACATTTAACTTAAGACCACCTAATTATTTGGAGGCTCTTCTGCCTAACCAAAGCATACACACTCCTGTTTGTGACGTAAAATCGCAGCATCTAATACTGTGAATTGGATAAAATAATTATTTTCACGACCCTTATTTTGACTAAATGTAGTTTCAATCTTCATTTAATGATCCACAAACAGCATACAATTGACTTCAAGTTGACTGTGTCTTACCAATTCCATGAATTTAGCAATTATTTTCTAGCGGCGCCCAAAAATGCGCTTAAATATCCCGAAATTCAGTATACATCTTCTATTACAAAGCTTCACACAATCTCCATTAAAATTTAACTACTCAGAACACAGTATATAACATTTACTTCAAAAGAAGAATTATCCTGTCAGAGAATTCACTGCGCTGAGGAGCGTCTACCTAGCCCTATTATCTCTGACGTTTCGAGGCGCATTTCACGCTCATCTGTCCGCTCATTCACTGGCTCTTTTAGCTTTGACCTGTTACTTTCGCGCCTTATTCCCTATATTTCAGCATAAGAAAGTACAATAGGTAAACATTCATACAGCTTCGTTTCCAAAAATGTGCATCTTGTACGCAGAAGGAGGAAGTTACGTATGGTATTCCGGCGTCTTGCACGTTCCATCCTAGTATATTTCCAGTGTGCTACCATCTTCCACACTGATGGTTCTAAGACGATAGATAAAGCAGGATACTCTTTCACGTCTCCTAATGGCTTATAACACCATTTATTGCCGGAATCGTGTAGTGTGTTCACAGCGGACCTGCTAGCCACTAACAGGGCCCTTTAATTTGTTACTCAGGCCTCTCTCCACAGTGTTTTAATATGTACAGACTCAATGAGCAGCCTGCAGGCAACCGACCGATGCTACTCTCTTCACCCTTTGGTCTCTGCTATCCATGACCACCCCTCTGCCCTTGACCGTGCCACCTGCTCAATTGTCTCTCTGGGCGCCAAGTCACGTGGGTATCACAGGGAAATGAAAAGTGGGCATCCCAGGGAAATGAACTGAGTGATCGTTTAGTTAGAGACGCAGACAATTACTCCTCATTCCCTTTCATGACTCTAGTTGCGGATATGCGAATCTACGTCAAATCTCTCTTTGCCCAAAAGTGGAATGATATCAGGTGCGCTACTGCTCTCAGTAATAAAATCGGCACATTCAAGTAGACTACGGTGGTTTGGCGCTCTTCCTTCAACTCCTCCCGGAAGGAGTCACTCTCTTATGCCGTCCTCGCATTGGCCATACCAGGCTCATCCATTGTTTCCTCTTGCGTAACTAACCTCCCCCACAATGTGGCTGTGGACCCAGACAGACGTTACTATATTGGTGGAATGCCACCTTCTTTTGGTTCTTCGTACTAAGTATAGTCTTCCAGATTCTCTAATTTTGATATTAGGAGACGATTCAGGAACGGTTGAACTGGTCCTCAGTTTTCTCAGTGAAAGTGGTATTTATTTTCAGGTGTAATGTTTTGCTTTACTCCTGGAGCAGGGGAAGGGTGTTTGAGGTTGGGGCCTCTCTTCATGTGATCGCGGTCTGGGGCTCATGACCACTCCCCCGTGGAAAGATCGATCTTTTTTCTCCAGTTTTTAGATTTGGTCTACCCTTTTATGCCTTCTAACGTGTGTCTTTTAACTTCCTCGTTTTATACATTGCCTCCTCTGACTGAATCTTTCCACTTTCAGCGGACCCCCGCCGTTCCGTGAGTAACTTTGGAGTCGTGGAACAGATGGCCTTGCCGTTTAGTCCCATAACCCCTCTCAATTAATCAATCAGTTAGTCAATTACGTATGGCTTTCCCCTGTTTTTTCGTGAACTAAGAAACAATGTTCACCGTACAAAATGGCTAATCAGAGAGAGTTTTTTGAGAGAGACAGTTGGGAACTGAGGATCGTGAATCTGGATTCTGTGCACTCTATTGCGGGCCGTCGTGGGGAGAGTGTTCTGCTCTGTGCCGACATAGAGGGCGTCCTCAACTGCGGCAGCGTGATCCATATTCTTTGGGGCTCGTTACTTGTTGACTTTGCCACGCAACTTGTTTCGCTTACTTTGGTTATATTTCTGGCTTCTTGTTGTAAAGGTGAGTTCGATTACGTGCGCTGCCCAGATGAGTTAATCTTGTTGCGTTATCTCTAAACATTCTTCAACAATTGTTTGTACTTCCCACTATGTTAGTGATATTTTGTGATTTAATTTGATTTGTACTGAACTTTTGCCCTGTTCAGCCCATTGTGATTCCTGTCATGCGTTGACCATATGCAATGTGGCCTACTATAAGAATAATTTACTTATTATTTTGTCAAAGAAAAGAGCATTGCACACATTCGTCTTAGATCAGAATGACGTAGTTTTCCTCATATTCGTTGTCACAGCAACAAGTGTTTTACGCGCTAAACTTGTGCCACTGGACACATGTGGATAACTGTTCAACAGTTAGAAGTATAGGGGTTAGTATCTGAAAGGGAAGTTGATTTAGGCACTTACGTAATAGGGTCGTATGTCACACTCCGACCTAAAAAGTTTGTTAGATTTGTGTTACAATGTAGGAAATGCTTTTGCGAACAAGTGATGGTTGTTTAATCGATTTATACACATTTTTATTAGGAACACATTACACGTCACCAGCGACTGTGTATCAATATACAGGGTGCCCATTTATCTTGACCACCCTAAGTAACTGTTTGTCCAGATGCAAATTACAAAATGATTCAAGCGAATGTTCTTTAGCCGTCAGGGGGGCATCCGTCAGCATGATTGTCTTCGTTGTAGCTTTCTATTTTACAAAGATATGAAAACCGGTATGGCTTTTTTAAATGGAACCCTGTATTTTTTATTCGGAAATTCATTTACTCTCCTGAAGACCTGTTCAAAGACGTATCACAGTGTACCATTCACTGACACACAACTTTATTAATTACATAACACAACACTGACTTTGAGCCCCGGATCACAAACTCGTCCACTTGCTGGAGTTTCAGGAACAAATGTAAACCAAGTAACAAATTAACACAAAATTGACTTTGACTCTCCTGTAGAACATTCAAAGGTGCTCCAAGTGGTGACCCTGGACACACTGGTACACGCGTTGAATCAAAGAATTATTTACTGCTTCCAGTGTTGCCTGCTGAAGAGAATTACAAGCAAGCGCGATACGTTCCTGCATGTCCTCTGGAGTTGTTGGAATATCGTGAAAGAAAAAGTTTTTAATGCATCTCAAAGAAAAAAGTCCAGATGATTTAAACCATTTGAACCTAGCAGGCCAAGTAACTGTTCCTCCTCGACCTGGCAAGATACATTCGGTTCAGAACACGACGTGCACGCAAGGCATTATGTGCTGGACATCTATCGTGTTGATACCACATAAGCGTTCTGGTTCTTAGCGGCACTTCATCCAGAAGCGAAGAAAGAATTCGTCTGAGGAAGTTGGCATACGCTGTGCCGTTTAAACTACCATTCATGAAATAAGGGCCAATAATTGTAGCACCAAGCATCCACACCAGACATTAACTCTCCATTGACGCAGATGTTCCACCTGCATAATCCATCGTGGGTTGTCGCTGGACCAATAATGCATGTTCCTTGTATTTACCTGTACTTTGTTTGAGAAGGAACATTCATCGGTAAATAGAACATCGCAGAAGAAGTTCGGGTTGGCGAGGATTTGCTGCTGTGCCCACCGACAGATCTGTACACGATTCTGGAAATCATTCCCATGTAATTCTTGGTGTAGGTGTACAGGGTAAAGATGGAACAGGTGACGTGTAAGAATACGATGTACACTGGTTTTAGAAATGCCCATCTCGTGTTCAAGCTGTCGTGTGCTCACATGTGGATTCATAGCAACGGAAGCGAGAACGGTAACTTCGGCAGCCTCGTCCGTGCGAGTGCTACGACGATTGCGTTTTCGTGGGTTGAAACTTCCCGTTTCCTGAAACGTCGCAACAAGACGAGAAAACATCCGTCGGGAAAGTGGGCTCTTGTCAGGATATCGCTCTCTGTACAGTTCCTCTGTCTGCGTAGCATTTCGTCTACCTTCAACAACAACAACAACAACAACAACAACAACAAAAATAAAAGAAACGTTATGTCGATGCAGTTTGTAAGAAGGGCGGCCTTTGCCGGCCGGTGTGGCCGTACGGTTCTAGGCGCTTCAGTCTGGAACCGCGTGACCGCTACGGTCGCAGGTTCGAATCCTGCCTCTGGCATGGATGTGTGTGATGTCCATAGGTTAGTTAGGTTTAAGTAGTTCTAAGTTCTAGGGGACTGATGACCACAGATGTTAAGTCCCATAGGGCTCAGAGCCATTTGAACCATTTTGAAGGGCAGCCTTTAATATATACCTACTCTACATAACAGTATTTAAAAGGACTAAACTACGGTAGTAAATGTACCCGTACATAAGAAAACAGTATGGCAATTACTGTTCTGCTAACTTACATTCCCCATAGATGATTAGCATTTCTACCTTCACTTCGTTGGTTTACATTCTAGTCACACAACTCTTCAACTGACGACGGTCGACGGAATGGCGCTTGTGCATTCTACTTATGTTTACGTTTGTCCTCTGTCAACGTCATCAAGTGGATGTGTTCCATTACCCCGAGTATCTGCACTAAGCGCTGGAGCCGTCAATGTAATGTTATGTAATTAATAACGCTGTGTTTCAGTGAATGGTACACTGTGATACACTTTTGAATGGATCTTCAGGAGAGGAAATGAATTACCGAATAAAAAATACAGGGTGCCATTAGAAAAGTCATACCGCTGTTTATATCTTTGTAAAAAAAAAAAAAAAACAAAGCTACAACGAAGACAATCACGCTGACGGATGTCCCTCTGACGGCTAAAGAACATTTGCTTGAAACATGTTGCAATTTGCATCTGGACAAGCAGTTCTTTATGGCGGTCAAGATAAATGTCAAGGCGTACCCCTTAGTGGTTGAAGTAGCGCGAATGTGGTTACTACATACAGCAAATACGATTAAAAAGTAGTGTGTGTTGCGCCTTATCTTTACACGGCTTGTTAGCGGTTTGTGTACTTTCAGACAGTCCCAATCATGCTAAAGGGCAGTATACGGCGATACTGGATACATCATGTACTCTATGGAACGGTTATATGGTTACATACTGATTGAAAATATTATGTCACCTGCTTAACAGCATAATGGTTCCACATGGAGCACAGTCAGCAGTAATTTTGCATGTCTTGGATCAGACCTGTTCTTGGTAGGGTTTAGGACGTATGCGGAGTCATCAGTCTGCGTACAGGTCACGCAATTCCTGCATATTAACGCCCAGTTGTTTTTGGATGCACATCGCACCCAGATGTGTTCCCTCGCCTTCGTATCAACGAATTTGGTGGCCAAGACAACATGAGTTTTCTGTCAAGTTCCTGAATCAACTTCAGTGCGGAGACGAACAGTTGTCCTCCTCCAACTTGACATCGTCGTCGGGGAAGATATCAAGCATGAAGATATGTGGGTGGTCAGAGATAACGTTTACGTAAGCCACAGCTATCATGGTACCTTACGTTAGCACCAAAGGTCCCGTGCAAGATCTGTTTAATGCTTCTTGTAGTATAATCCTGTTCGCAGTGCATTTATCATGCAGGTGTTCGCATGGATGACGGCTTATCTGCAAGCGAACTTCCGACTGGTTCAACAGGAAACGAAATTTATCTGACCAGGCCACAACTTTCCACTGACCCACGGTCCGGACTCAAAGAACCGAGCTTCCAGTCTGATCGTTATTGGTAATATCACTGGGCTAACATGGGAGCAGGTGTTGACAGATGTGAAAATTACCGAACTATCAGTTTAATAAGTCACAGCTGCAAAATACTAACGCGAATTCTTTACAGACGAATGGAAAAACTGGTAGAAGCGGACCTCGGGGAAGATCAGTTTGGATTCCGTAGAAATGTTGGAACACGTGAGGCAATACTAACCTTACGACTTATCTTAGAAGAAAGATTAAGAAAAGGCAAACCTACGTTTCTAGCATTTGTAGACTTAGAGAAAGCTTTTGACAACGTTAACTGGAATACTCTCTTTTAAATTCTGAATGTGGCAGGGGTAAAATACAGGGAGCGAAAGGCTATTTACAATTTGTACAGAAACCAGATGGCAGTTATAAGAGTCGAGGGGCATGAAAGGGAAGCAGTGGTTGGGAAAGGAGTGAGACAGGGTATTAGCCTCTCCCCGATGTTATTCAATCTGTATATTGAGCAAGCAGTAAAGGAAACAAAAGAAAAATTCGGAGTAGGTATTAAAATTCATGGAGAAGAAGTAAAAACTTTGAGGTTCGCCGATGACATTGTAATTCTGTCAGAGGCAGCAAAGGACTTGGAAGAGCTGTTGAACGGAATGGACAGTGTCTTGAAAGGAGGATATAAGATGAACATTAACAAAAGCAAAACAAGGATAATGGAATGTAGTCAAATTAAATCGGGTGATGCTGAGGGAATTAGATTAGGAAATGAGAAACTTAAAGTAGTAAAGGAGTTCTGCTATTTAGGGAGTAAAATAACTGATGATGGTCGAAGTAGAGAGGATATAAAATGTAGACTGGCAATGGCAAGGAAATCGTTTCTGAAGAAGAGAAATTTGTTAACATCGAGTACAGATTTAAGTGTCAGGAAGTCGTTTCTGAAAGTATTTGTATGGAGTGTAGCCATGTATGGAAGTGAAACATGGACGATAACTAGTTTGGACAAGAAGAGAATAGAAGCTTTCGAAATGTGGTGCTACAGAAGAATGCTGAAGATAAGGTGGGTAGATCACGTTACTAATGAGGAGGTATTGAATAGGATTGGGGAGAAGAGAAGTTTGTGGCACAACTTGAGTAGAAGAAGGGATCGGTTGGTAGGACATGTTTTGAGGCATCAAGGAATCACAAATTTAGCATTGGAGGGCAGCGTGGAGGGTAAAAATCGTAGAGGGAGACCAAGAGATGAATACACTAAGCAGATTCAGAAGGATGTAGGTTGCAGTAAGTACTGGGAGATGAAGAAGCTTGCACAGGATAGAGTAGCATGGAGAGCTGCATCAAACCAGTCTCAGGACTGAAGACCACAACAACAACAACAACAACAACAACATGGGATGACTAGGGGTCCGTCTTTTGCGGAATCCTCTAGTTCACAAAGATGCACGGAACAGTGTGTTCGTAAACACTGCTACCGGCATCAGCAATGTACTGTGATCTGCCACACACCGCCTCCTGTCTTGCCTTAGAGAGCGGGCAAGCGTCATTCGTCCACGTTCGGTGATGCATGGATGTCAAATGCCTTCTCGCCTATTCGTAGTTTCACGGACCTTAGATGCTCACGACTGTATCACGTGAACAGCTGACCAGCTTGTGGTGATTCTTCTCATTTATGTCCTTATTTATGGCTTGAAAGAATCGGTTTAACTGCTAGGAGTCCAACATCTAGGTCCCGAACGCCTGTTTCACACGTGATATCAGTTCTTCTAGTCTGGCTCGGATAAGCCGTCCATAAAAATGGTTCTAAAATATTATAGCACCGAATCCAGAACATAAAGTCTTACTGGAGCTCTAAATTTGCATCCATCTGCGAATTCCCCTACCTATAACAATAAAATTCCAATATTCTTGGCCAAAAGTAATGCAATAATGCACCATTGTGAGGGTTTTATTATCACACTCCAATTGTCATACCATTCATTAAATGAAAAGAAAATCTGCAGCTTATGTAATAAACTAAAAATAAATTTATCACACAGTCAGTCAAACGTGCAATATATGAAGAAAAATTATGAACCAGTTTACAAAAAAAAAAAAAAAAAAAAACATTCACTATGCCTCGTCATATTACGAGATTGGCTGCCTCTGAGCACTATGGGACTTAACATCTGAGGTCATCAGTCCCATTTCGAGATTCAACGAAGATTAAATTCAGAATCTATTATCCTAGGCTGGAGCATGTAAAAAGTCCACGTCACTCAAGACTGTAGCAATGCAAAGACTCGCGTTAACAAATTTTAATTCAGTTGTCCTTTTAGCTCGGCGAGAGTTTCTGTGTATTCTGTTCTTCCCGGCTGACTGTTATACAGCCGGCCGGAGTGGCCGTGCAGTTCTGGGCGCTACAGTCTGGAGCCGAGCGACCGCTACGGTCGCAGGTTCGAATCCTGCCTCGGGCATGGATGTGTGTGATGTCCTTAGGTTAGTTAGATTTAATTAGTTCTAAGTTCTAGGCGACTGATGACCTCAGAAGTTAAGTCGCATAGTGCTCAGAGCCATTTTTTGACTGTTATACCGTCTCCACCGCTGACGCCTCCTCCGTCAAGGTACTCAGTACCCTGGGCTGAAGTAGTTCATGGCGGCTCGTCAACTCACATTGAATAGATTTTCGACAGCAATTAATGATTGTCCCTCACCTGCAGGTCTAATTACAGTATGCAGAAAAAATTTTAATGGAGCATTTCATTATCACTTTTTCATATAACTCTTTGCTTAGAGACAGAAAAGCACGTGTACAGTGAATATAGTTAGACCGTTACAAGCTTCGCTGCCTACGAGATGTTCATTCCCAGGCGCCGGACCACATAAATCTACCGTTTGTCACAGTCGGTTTATTGTGGTAAGAAAAGTTTCCAATTCATCTCTGCGCTGGTAGTATACACTCATCAACAAAATTTCAACATCATCCATTTATTTCGAAATTCGTGACGCAGACAACAAAATCTGCGTATATATTCACTTGCGAAGTGTCCAGATCATCATATAATACACAAACATTTGTCTGGAGACCAAATCGTCTGTTCCAAATGGCGGGGTTTTCACAGCACTTTTGAGCAACATAAATACGTGACGGAACGTCCATTTGTTCGGATATAGGCTTTTCATGGCACGCTAGAATCAAGTCAGCCCCGATCCAGATAGTCCCATTCTACAATAGCGCTCTTTTAACGTAAGGTTTAAAGGACATTTACAGCCACGGAACAAAACTGCTTTGGAGCAGCATTTATCGGAAACCGGTCATTCTATAGGGAACACTGAGAATGGTATATGTATTCTCTGCAGGGTGGAAAAGTCCGTGCTTTTAACTTATTGGAAGAGCATGAAATTTATAAAAGAAAAAAATAGGAGCCTACGAAAGTGCTTAATTGGCAGAGCGATTTCCTGCCAAACACCTGCTTTCCTTTGTTTAACGATGTTCTACTTTAATCACTATACGTCTCTATTTTGTATATCTTGCTGATAGTGTCAGTAGACAGTGCCTTACATATTTACTTCGTTTTCCTACGTTGTGCGCAATACTCTAGCGTTTTCTTATTTCGTCTCTGTTTATATAACAAACTTCATTACGTAGACAATTTTGCTCATGTACTGGTGCAGGGTTTTATCATTCTTTTCTTGGAACGGCGTGTCGCAGGGTACGAGGAACCATCTGATGGTCACGTACCGCTAATCACTTCTCGCCTATGTGGCGTTCCGGCGTTAGCACCAACAAAGGGCGCTGTTTTTGTGTGGCAGTCTGTCTTCATTCATTGTGCTTTTTTAGCTAATTGTGTTGAAATTTTTATGTTATTCTCTAGTCGAAAAACTGTTTATTATTTATGTCGTTATCTAAAATATCGAAATTTGAGCGTAAGTCAATTACTGTCTCTTAACTTTTGCTTTTTAACAATCTAACGTTTGTCGTGTTTTATTTCATTCTTTTTTATTACTGCAATGCCTCTTGCACCTTATAAGCCCATTACAGACTTTACTGACTGTATCCAAATATTATTTTACATTGTACAATTATCACTGAAGAATATGTGTACGCCTACAGTAGCGACATCTGGAGAACTTGCAACACCGACATTTTGTGGCTACTGTACGGCACTTTGTTTTGAACATTAGTGCTGCTGACAAGACGAGTCTTGTGTATATTGATATTGATATATTGTAAGAGGTATGCGCTGCCTGCAATAGGCAAGGCATAGCAGAGTCTCTGACCAGAGTATGTCGATAGTTGTTGCTTGTCGCTAGTCTGCGCTTGTCTGCGCGTTTCGACAGTAGTCTTGAGTAGTCTGCGTGAGTCGGCGGAAGTCGGCGCGTGTCGGCTGTCTGCTCTGCTCGGGACTCTGGTCAGGACTCTGGAGGATGAGTATTGTTGTAGAAGCTAAAGAAGCAATATGTCGATAGTTGTTGCTTGTCGCTAGTCTGCGCTTGTCTGCGCGTGTCGACAGTAGTCTTGAGTAGTCTGATTGAGTCGGCGGTAGTCGGCGCGTGTCGGCTGTCTGCTCTGCTCGGGACTCTGGTCAGGACTCTGGAGGATGAGTATTGTTGTAGAAGCTAAAGAAGCAGCCTTGCGCATATCTAGTAATGTATATTAATTGTCATTTAATTTCTTTCAAAAAAAATGCCCCAATAATAATTTTCATAATACACTCCTGGAAATTGAAATAATAACACCGTGAATTCATTGTCCCAGGAAGGGGAAACTTTATTGACACATTCCTGGGGTCAGATACATCACATGATCACACTGACAGAACCACAGGCACATAGACACAGGCAACAGAGCATGCACAATGTCGGCACTAGTACAGTGTATATCCACCTTTCGCAGCAATGCAGGCTGCTATTCTCCCATGGAGACGATCGTAGAGATGCTGGATGTAGTCCTGTGGAACGGCTTGCCATGCCATTTCCACCTGGCGCCTCAGTTGGACCAGCGTTCGTGCTGGACGTGCAGACCGCGTGAGACGACGCTTCATCCAGTCCCAAACATGCTCAATGGGGGACAGATCCGGAGATCTTGCTGGCCAGGGTAGTTGACTTACACCTTCTAGAGCACGTTGGGTGGCACGGGATACATGCGGACGTGCATTGTCCTGTTGGAACAGCAAGTTCCCTTGCCGGTCTAGGAATGGTAGAACGATGGGTTCGATGACGGTTTGGATGTACCGTGCACTATTCAGTGTCCCCTCGACGATCACCAGTGGTGTACGGCCAGTGTAGGAGATCGCTCCCCACACCATGATGCCGGGTGTTGGCCCTGTGTGCCTCGGTCGTATGCAGTCCTGA
Source organism: Schistocerca nitens (assembly GCF_023898315.1). Lineage (NCBI taxonomy): Eukaryota > Metazoa > Arthropoda > Insecta > Orthoptera > Acrididae > Schistocerca > Schistocerca nitens. The sequence continues at coordinate 830,610,630 of NC_064615.1, forward strand.
TTGTGGCGCTCACCTGCACGGCGCCAAACACGCATACGACCATCATTGGCACCAAGGCAGAAGCGACTCTCATCGCTGAAGACGACACGTCTCCATTCGTCCCTCCATTCACGCCTGTCGCGACACCACTGGAGGCGGGCTGCACGATGTTGGGGCGTGAGCGGAAGACGGCCTAACGGTGTGCGGGACCGTAGCCCAGCTTCATGGAGACGGTTGCGAATGGTCCTCGCCGATACCCCAGGAGCAACAGTGTCCCTAATTTGCTGGGAAGTGGCGGTGCGGTCCCCTACGGCACTGCGTAGGATCCTACGGTCTTGGCGTGCATCCGTGCGTCGCTGCGGTCCGGTCCCAGGTCGACGGGCACGTGCACCTTCCGCCGACCACTGGCGACAACATCGATGTACTGTGGAGACCTCACGCCCCACGTGTTGAGCAATTCGGCGGTACGTCCACCCGGCCTCCCGCATGCCCACTATACGCCCTCGCTCAAAGTCCGTCAACTGCACACGTATGGCTCTGAGCACTATGGGACTCAACTGCTGTGGTCATCAGTCCCCTAGAACTTAGAACTACTTAAACCTAATTAAGGACATCATACACATCCATGCCCGAGGCAGGATTCGAACCTGCGACCGTAGCAGTCGCACGGTTCCGGACTGCGCGCCTAGAACCGCGAGACCGCCGCGGCCGGCCACACGTATGGTTCACGTCCACGCTGTCGCGGCATGCTACCAGTGTTAAAGACTGCGATGGAGCTCCGTATGCCACGGCAAACTGGCTGACACTGACGGCGGCGGTGCACAAATGCTGCGCAGCTAGCGCCATTCGACGGCCAACACCGCGGTTCCTGGTGTGTCCGCTGTGCCGTGCGTGTGATCATTGCTTGTACAGACCTCTCGCAGTGTCCGGAGCAAGTATGGTGGGTCTGACACACCGGTGTCAATGTGTTCTTTTTTCCATTTCCAGGAGTGTATAAAGTAATTTTTTTTTTAAAAAAAAGCATTCATTTGAATTTAAAGATTTTATCCAATGAATAATTAATTCCTTTCACGAGTCACAAAGCAAAGGCCAGCATTGCACGGAGCTGTGCCGAAAATTTTTATGTAAGAGCAGATATATTTGCAGTTTTTATTGAGGTAAGAATTTTTGCTTTTTTTTAAATTCAGAATACAGGGCCAAGGCGCAGCGTGGCTGTCGTCGTAAAATTTACCAGGTTACTAAATTTGTTTTTTTATTACATTGGTGTTTAGGAATTTTTCTGTTTCGAACTTAACATTAAATGAGAAAAGAATTTTGTGGGAACATTAAATGTGAATGCATTTCTGCACACAGATTATAAATGGGAGCCAATTTTGTTCAGAGGTTGCAATATTAAAAAATTCATTTAATTATTATTTTTGTGGGGTGTTTATGCTTGGTTCATTTTCATTTAATTATAATAATTTTGTTGGAAGGTTACATATGGTTCAATTACATTAATAATTTTTGTGGGGAGGTTACACTTGGCGACATCCGGCCAGGATCGTATTTCTTTGTGAATCTTCTGATAAGTAGTCATATATCTGCTCTTATTTACTTAAATGTAGTTTGCATCTGGCGCAACGCATTTACTAATTTGTCACTCTTTCTTTCACAGATTATCGGCAATTTGTTGCTCTTTGTTGTAATTGTGTTTGTTGCGTTTTGCATTGTCCTTGTTTCATTTGTGCTTAATTTTGATTAGTAAAAATGCCGCGAAAAACTGTTAACAGTACATCGCGATGTGTAATGAGTGAAATAGCCGACTCGAATAATTTGACCGATAGTACTTGCGACACTCAGTGTAATGATGACAATCCTCCATTTACAGACAATCAGTGCCTACCGACCACTAGTAATGATTTTAATGCTAATGATGAGCAAACAAATTCAATTGTGTCTTCTGTTAATTTAACGACAATTGAAGACGCGGGACATTCTGTTACAATGAACGTTACCCAGTTTAACACACCCGGTTTGCAAAATTTGAATTGTGAACAGATAAATTTATCTAACGAAAACGAACAGTGTACTCAAAGTACGACAGATTTATTTGATTCCGAGATAGTGACTAACAGTGCACATCCGATTGGGAAACATTTTCAAGAATTACAGAATGACCAAATGGTTACAGAAAACGTGACAAATGCAGATACACCAACACACAGCATAGAAAATAGAGTCGCTAATTTTGGCTTGGATCAAATTATGGCAGTATTGCTACAGTTTAAGAAAGAATATGACAACAATCACAAACAAATTAATGAAAATAATGAAAATCTCAAACAACAACTTAATTAAAATAATGAAAATTTCAATCAACTTAATGAACAAATTACAGCCGTTGCCGCGCAATGTTATGATACTAAAGAACAATTACGTGAGGAAATTAAGGCTTGTGCTAGGAAAAGTAGTGAAGAAATTAGATCTGTTGCTCAAGAATTAAGGAATACGCAGGCAGCTACAACAGAATCACTTAGAGACGAAATTAGTGCAGTCGGTAAACAATGCTCTGAAAGCGCAACACAGTTACGCGACGAGTTTAAATTAATGACAGCAGAACTTTCGCGCACACTGGATGCAAAAGTTCGACCAACAGAACAGTCAAATTGACGAACGTTTTAATCATCACCTACAAAACAGTGAAACGCGTTTCCGTAAATTCATACAGGAACAGAATAAAGTAAACCGACAAGTCGTGGAAACAATTACCGCACAGAGACAGGAAGATAAACGTAAATTGTTTACGAAAGCAAAAACATACGTAGACAACAATATTGCTACAGTAGCGGACGAAATTAATACTATCAAACAGTTGAACACCGAATGGCGTGATGAAATTTCCGATCTTAAAACAAAAACAGACACACACACAGTAGACTTTCAGACAGTGACCGACAGACTTGAACAATTAGAACTAATTCAGGATCCCGATGTCATCAAAGCTGACGTTAAAAAATTGAACAAAACCACACGTAAAATACAAAAACAAATTAATGCTTGTGACACTAGAACCGATGAACAGGTAAAAATACTGACTGAAAAATATGATGAATTGGCCAGTCGTATTGATGTTATCGAAAGTAATAATGACAGCAAATCAAATGATACTTCACCGATTTCGTTTAATCAAACACCTGAATTCCAAAATTTACAGCAGACGATCAGTGAGATAGATTACATTACGTAGAAAATTGTCAACTTTACAGCAAGAAGTGACAGAGATAAAAAATATTTCAGTCAATAACACGTCACAGCATACGGCACATTCCGAACATTTCTCACACTCACACAGCCAGTATAATTTGGGTAATTTACAGAGAGTACGTGAGTTAGATTCCGAACAGTCACAGACAAATATATTCTCATACAATCCTGAACCTGTTCAGACATACAGAGACGATAATTTTGATTACAAGCATTTTCTATCCGTGAGAAAATTTAAAGTATTTAAAAATGACAGAACACAGATTCACCCCTTGGATTGGATACAACAATTTAGCTTTGCTTTTCCACCGGGTTGGCCCGTAACACATAAACTTGAATTTATTTGCAGTTTTTTGGAAGGCGAACCGGCAACTCATATGAGACCGATCGCGAGACAATGCTACTCGGTAGAAGAATTTCAGAATGCTTTTCTGTCAGCGTATTGGTCGAAGACGACACAGCGCGGAATTAAGGATCAATTAATTAGTTTACCGAATTATGAGAACTCAAATTTTCCCACTGTCACGCAATTTTTTGAGCACACGGTCCAACAAAATCAGTACTTAAGTGAACCATACAGTGAATCTGCACTTATCCAATTATGTATTTCTAAATTACCACGATCATTAAGAGTGTCACTTTTAACAGGTCAGCAAAAAGAAAATATTTCGGCATTCAGAGATCTGTTACAGCTTTTGGAAGTGCAGCAATCAGATTATTCCTTTATAAACAAAAATTCTTCATGTAATAACCAAGGTCAACAAACATACAGCAATTACGATCAGCCACGCAATTTCAATAGTAAAGGTAATAGACGCTTCAGGAACGACAACCACCAGAACTTTAATAACAGACAAAATTTTAATTATCAGTATCGACAAAATTATCAGCAACAGGAACCACATTTTGGTAACAATAGACGTTTTTCACCGCAACAGCATGAAAACCAGCCGGTTAGCATACCTAACCAACAATGTAATGCACAAGGTCAACCAAGCTTTAATGTTTCGCCGCGTACGCGTATAGCGTCGGCCCCGACAAATAGTAATGCACAGCAACAAGGAAACCAGTACGTACAGAAAACACACCATTTCAATTCCTATCACAATGCACCGTATAGAAATGACTATCATGACAGACGTCAAAGTAATGAGCACAATTTTCAGCATACATTTAATAACAGTCGGTCTTACCAGCAGCAAAATCATCCGCAACAACATATCTGGAGAGGTACGAGGCACTCGGGTTCTGGGCTACGGTCTGGAAGCAACTTCTGGTCGAATTTCTGGTATGTGTGGTTGGTACTTCTTACCTGTCCTAAGACTGACTTCACTTGCAAGTAGTTACAATGGGGAACCTGTGGTGATGTTCTTACTGTAGCAATAGTGTGACTTCAAACGTCTCGGACTACTCGTTAAGCAACTTCTGGCCGAAGCACTGGTATGTGTGGTTGGTACTTGCGACCTGTCATAAGACTGACTTCACTTGCAAGTAGTTACAATGGGGAACCTGTGGTGAAGTTCTTACTGTAGCAACAGTGTGACTTAAAACGTCGTTTGCCGAGGGCACACTTATTCGTTTTTGGTTTACCAGTCTTGGCATGTGGTATCCTTGTGCGGTCTGTCGTATGTTGTTGTTGTTGTGGTCTTCAGTCCTGAGACTGGTTTGATGCAGCTCTCCATGCTACTCTATCCTGTGCAAGCTTCTTCATCTCCCAGTACCTACTGCAGCCTACATCCTTCTGAATCTGCTTAGTGTATTCATCTCTTGGTCTCCCTCTACGATTTTTACCCTCCACGCTGCCCTCCAATGCTAAATTTGTGATCCCTTGATGCCTCAGAACATGTCCTACCAACCGGTCCCTTCTTCTTGTCAAGTTGTGCCACAAACTCCTCTTCTCCCCAATCCTATTCAATACCTCCTCATTAGTTACGTGATCTACCCACCTTATCTTCAGCATTCTTCTGTAGCACCACATTTCGAAAGCTTCTATTCTCTTCTTGTCCAAACTAGTTATCGTCCATGTTTCACTTCCATACATGGCTACCACTCCATACAAATACTTTCAGAAATGACTTACTGACACTTAAATCTATACTCGATGTTTACAAATTTCCCTTCTTCAGAAACGATTTCCTTGCCATTGCCAGTCTACATTTTATATCCTCTCTACTTCGACCATCATCAGTTATTTTACTCCCTAAATAGCAAAACTCCTTTACTACTTTAAGTGTCTCATTTCCTAATCTAATCCCCTCAGCATCACCCGATTTAATTTGACTACATTCCATTATCCTCGTTTTGCTTTTGTCATCTTATATCCTCCTTTCAAGACACTGTCCATTCCGTTCAACTGCTCTTCCAAGTCCTTTGCTGTCTCTGACAGAATTACAATGTCATCGGCGAACCTCAAAGTTTTTACTTCTTCTCCATGAATTTTAATACGTACTCCGAATTTTTCTTTTGTTTCCTTTACTGCTTGCTCAATATACAGATTAAATAACATCGGGGAGAGGCTACAACCCTGTCTTACTCCTTTCCCAACCACTGCTTCCCTTTCATGCCCCTCGACTCTTATAACTGCCATCTGGTTTCTGTACAAATTGTAAATAGCCTTTCGCTCCCTGTATTTTGCCCCTGCCACCTTCAGAATTTGAAAGAGAGTATTCCAGTTAACATTGTCAAAGGCTTTCTCTAAGTCTACATATGCTAGAAACGTAGGTTTGCCTTTTCTTAATCTTTCTTCTAAGATAAGTCGTAAGGTTAGTATTGCCTCACGTGTTCCAGCATTTCTACGGAATCCAAACTGATCTTCCCCGAGGTCGGCTTCTACCAGTTTTTCCATTCGTCTGTAAAGAATTCGCGTTAGAATTTTGCAGCTGTGACTTATGAAACTGATAGTTCGGTAATTTTCACATCTGTCAACACCTGCTTTCTTTGGGATTGGAATTATTATATTCTTCTTGAAGTCTGAGGGTATTTCGCCTGTCTCATACATCTTGCTCACCAGATTGTAGAGTTTTGTCATGACTGGCTCTCCCGAGGCCATCAGTAGTTCTAATGGAATGTTGTCTACTCCCGGGGCCTTGTTTCGACTCAGGTCTCTCAGTGCTCTGTCAAACTCTTCACGCAGTATCTTATCTCCCATTTCGTCTTCGTCTACATCCTCTTCCATTTCCATAATATAGTCCTCAAGTACATCGCCCTTGTATAAACCCTCTATATACTCCTTCCACCTTTCTGCCTTCCCTTCTTTGCTTAGAACTGGGTTGCCATCTGAGCTCTTGATATTCATACAAGTGGTTCTCTTCTCTCCAAAGGTCTCTTTAATTTTCCTGTAGGCACTATCTATCTTACCCCTAGTGAGACAAGCCTCTATATCCTTACATTTGTCCTCTAGCCATCCCTGCTTAGCCATTTTACACTTCCTGTCGATCTCATTTTTGAGACATTTGTATTCCTTTTTGCCTGCTTCATTCACTGCATTTTTATATTTTCTTCTTTCATCAATTAAATTCAATATTTCTTCTGTTACCCAAGGATTTCTATTAGCCCTCGCCTTTTTACCTACTTGATCGTCTGCTGCCTTCACTACTTCATCCCTCAGAGCTACCCATTCTTCTTCTACTGTATTTCTTTCCCCCATTCCTGTCAATTGTTCCTTTATGCTCTCCCTGAAACTCTCTACAACCTCTGGTTCTTTCAGTTTATCCAGGACTCATCTCCTTAAATTCCCACCTTTTTGCAGTTTCATCAGTTTCAATCTGCAGTTCATAAGTTGGTTAATGTTACAAGGCCAGATCAGTCAATCATCCAGACTGTTGCCCCTGCAACTACTGAAAAGGCTGCTGCCCCTCTTCAGGAACCACATGTTTGTCTGGCCTCTCAACAGATACCCCTCCGTTGTGGTTGCACCTACGGTACGGCCATCTGTATCGCTGAGGCACGCAAACCTCCGCACCGACGGCAAGGTCCATGGTTCATGGGGGGGGGGGGGGGGGGGGGGGGTGAGGGAGGGGGGTCTGTCGTATAAGTGAGCCAAATTGGTCCTTGGTACGACCAGCGAATGGGTTTACACACACTGAAATCTACCGTGATTTCAGGTCTCTGGTAGAAAGTAAAATGCGATCCGTCTGCCTGATCGCTAGACCATGAGATTTTGGATTTCTTCCGCGCCTCGCCCCCGCCGCACACATCTCGCCAGCTGAAAGTTACATCGCTACACGAAGCAAACAGGGTAACATACTGCTGCTCCGGCCTTGTCAGGGCATAGAAATCACAACCGCCACTTGTTCTGAGTTGCACCTATAAAGACTTCTGTAGATTATCGATCAAAGTCTGCTCAGTGTCAGATCAATTAAGATTGCGTTATCCACATTTTTAGGGCCAGAGTACTAGACTCACTTTTGCCACCCAGGATCCTTGTCCATTGTGGTCTTAAAGCACATGTAAGTTGTTTGCGATTTTCTATCCATAACGTGTTCTGCATACATTATGTCAGTCTTTGTTTTTGGGAAAATAAATGTAGTCAGTAGATTTTGCATACATTCTTAATCATTTTTTTACAGCCCCCAAACAGTGTTAACTTTCAATCATTCAACTGGATTGTCCTTTGTGGCATGATTAACGTTCACTCTACTGCTCCACACGTCTCTAACGCAACCCTACCGGTGCTTTATTTGGAAATGAAATGCTGCAATCCATTCGAGTGCGGCTTTCTCCCGTCTGTGGCGCTCCCGGTAACTGTGTGTGTTTGCCAACAACGTCAGGGGTCACCTTCCGATCCCTACAGAAACCGTGATAGTAGTAACGCACCCTCACGACATATCAGGGTAATGCAACACTTTTGTTGGTGTATTTAGGTACGAAATGATAATTAAATGGACACCATAGCTGCCAAAAGGCGTTGATGTACTTCATTGGGGACATGTTGAAAATGTGTGCCCCGACCGGGACTCGAACCCGGGATCTCCTGCTTACATGGCAGACGCTCTATCCATCTGAGCCACCGCGGGCACAGAGGATAGTGTGTCTGCAGGGACTTATCCCTTGCACACTTCCCGTGAGATCCACATTCCCAACATGTCCACACCACTACATTCGTAGTGCGCCTAATGGATGTTTGCCCATCATACTCATTACTCGTGGCAGATTAATCCACCAAGTCCCGTACGAGTTCGGGCATAGCGTGTGCGTTCGCACAAGAAGGTCAATGGCCGGGAAGCCATATTTTAACTATATATGACGGTAGTATCTGTTCCCGAAAGAACAGTTACCGTGGATTCCAGCAAAGCTGCATGGTCATCCACAGTAACTGTTCTTTCGGGAACAGATACTAACGTCATATATAGTATTTAGGTACATTCTTCTCTGCGTTACGCATTCACAACAGAACCAGGTAGCCTTCTATCTTGTATCTTGCATCTCGCAGTGCTCTGTAGTCACAATGTTGTGGCTCATCACTGTGGGTACGACGAGATGCCGAAAAGTAATTCCTCTGAATTTTTTATTCTGTTCTCAGTATAGGTTGAGGTACTACATATCGTACATATTAAGGTCAGGTTCTCACTCAAAATGGTAGAAAATTCGATTTTTTATTGTATACTTTGAAAGGTATGTGTGTCTAAAATGTGGGGACAAAAAGGTTTTTTTAATCCACGCGTTACAAAAGTTTCTGCAGCCCATTGTTCGAAGCAGTGTCACAGCAGCCGTGGAACGCTCTCAGCCGTAGACGCCTAGCTCAGGTATAAAATTTGTCGTGCCGTGAGGCACGATCACAAAATGATTTCTACTGCATTATGGAAGCAAACATATTCGCCGAAGAAGCTGACGAAAAACGTGTGCAGGTTACTGAACGCAGCATGTCCAGCTCAGCCAGATCGTCTTTTATCGCCAAGAAGAATTAGGAGATTGCTCTCCAGGAACAATACGAGTTAGAGGAAGGATGATATACGGTGCTGTAACTGCAAATTAAACGTAAGTAATGAAAACACGTTTTTGGTCAAGTTTGGTCAAGCCATAATTTTTGGTCCGCCATGTTGGATTAGACGTTTTGAATTTTGACAATCTGTCTTCAGATTTGGGTCAGCGGCATCAAAAATGTATAATACCATGTACGTAGTTGATATGCAAACTGAACTAATGATACATATAAAATTTTTCCCTAAATATCAAGCAGCATTATTTTCGAGAAAAGATTTTTCAAACCTGCATGCGACATAGAATAAAACGGTTCCACTTATTAGCTTCCATCTTTGACTCCAGGAAAGTAAACACTTCTCTTGGGAGCTTATAGTTGTTATATATGAAACTTATTATTAATGGCTATTTTTTGTAAAGCCATAAACAATGAAACAAACCCCAAAAAGTCGAACGCAAAGTGAGAGTTAGCACCACATCGCTAAATTTAAGTTACTTCATTGCGGTTAGGTATAAACTTTCATAAATTTAAAGTTGTATCGACTGATGTTATCCATTTTTTTATGCCACTTAACTCCTGAGGGGCTACGCTGCACGCAATCTGCGTACGTCAAATTCGCAGGCCCTTGATCAGACCATAATTACGGGCGCAATTTTTTTTTTGTACTGAAAACCTACAATAAAGTTCAAAGTGTGATGAATCATAATCCCCAAACAGATCCTTTCCATGTCTTTTCATTGTCTCAAAAAAAAATCCAAACTTTGCCTATCGTTTGAATGAGAACCTCGCCTTAAGTGGCCGACTTTTCTGCTTCGCTGACGGTAGTTGGAACCCTTTGGCGGTAGAGGGCTGCGAACTGTAGCGCGTAACTTCATGGTGTGTAACGTAACTTTGTCTGTGGGTGAGAAACAGCATGCTGTAAACGAGTATCTAACTGCAGAAAACATTCGCCCACTCATGGAGTACCCTCTCCCTCATTATGACAATGTCAGACCATACAGCGCTGCGACACTTGCAAACAGTCCTACGCTTTTGGTTCACTGTCATCGACCGTCCACCATACAGTTCCGACTTGGCCCCAACTGGTTTTTATCTGTTTCCAAATCTTCACTTTGATATTGATGAAGCGGTGCCAGCAGAGGTCATATTGTGCCTCGTCGACGAAGTCAAACATTTTGCAATAATGGTGCCAACAGATTGCCCTCTCGTCGGGAGAAACGTGTTTGACGTCGCCAGGTGACTTTGGTGAGACATAAACAAGTAGGGTGGCTCAAGATTCCTTTTGTTGTATCGCTGAAGCTACATTCAACGACGTCGTGAAGGTTGTACACGCTTTCGTTTACAGGAATATCACGCAGGAATGCTTTCTGTTGGTGGCACACGAGCACGTTCTGTGTGTTTTCTGGAATAGAAACACGCACATTACAGTGTCACCGTTCAACAGCAGCATGTGCTGCGTCTCCTTCAAGCGAGATACTTACGTTGTGTGATTACCAAATGCATTCTGCGCAAACTGCGGAGCGTTCACAACCGAAGTTGGTTCAGGGCAACCCAACCTCATGCATTCATGTAATGGGTGTTCTCGGCAGCGATATGTTTTACAGAATACGTGGAAGCGTTCTCGATGGCGAAACACCAGACTCTGCAATTAGTAGTGCGGTTCCCAGGGAAAATGGCGGGCAATGAGTGGCAAATTGTGATCCACAATGGGCAAGTCTGGCTCTCTCGGATGTTGGGCATACATACATTGTGTGAATTCTTCGGCGGCACCGTTCCCGAGTAGTTTCCCACAGCAAGCCATCAGCAGTTTTATTACTGGCGGTTGTTTACTACTGACTACCAAAAAACAGATTGACCGATGACCTTTTTAGCTCCGAGGTACAGCCTGATCGAATCAAGGACCTTTGAAAATTATATTTGTTGTGCATATTTTCTGATGGACAAGAAGCTTCTACCTTTCCGCTAGTTCAATATCTGCCAACTTTCAGAGAGTCTTTCATTGTGTGTTGAGAGCCAAGAACCCTTTGTAGCCAAGGTGCAGAGGTCGTTTGACATAATTACAATGTCAGACACGTGGAAATAAAAAGTTTTTACGTGCAACGTAGTTTCTGCTGCGTTGAGCGTAGTTGTAAATAATTGTACGTCTTATAGCTCTAACAAAATAACGAAGTGACTGACAGTCGAGCGTAAATGGACAGGCAGGGGGTAGGGGTGTGGGGGATGAAAAGGCGGCGGCATTGTCGGTTCCATTTATCCAGCGGAAACAACAGCTATGCACTTCTTTCTGTATGGTAATAGACTTATTACTTTCACACGCAATTTCGTGAATTCCGTACCACTTCTGCTACGGGAAACACTCTCTGCATAGAATAAAACGAATAGCGAAACGAATCGCAACTGTTACATCACTGGCCGCCAGTGATGCCCGCAACAGACTGATAATCAAACACTTCACGTTGCAGAGCGGTCTGATAACTGTGACCAGAACACAAGATCTTTCCAACCTCACTGATATTTGTTGCCATGGTAGCTGCCCTGTCAATCACTTTGTTATTTCTCACACTTCCAGGAATTTCCCCGCGTTAGTCTTTCAATTGACAGGAAAGATCTACAAAAGTGCACAACAGGTGGTACATGTGGACCGTTAGGAAAATATGGCGGACACCTATTGAAACGTTACTTACAAAACATCAGGTGCAGACTTTCCATTGATGAATCTGGGAATATGCTGCAACTTGGTACATACCGTTGGCGCGAAGACCCTGAAAGCAAAGAACAGATTAAGTAAGTTTGCGTTCAAACTAATAAGCATTCAGAAATGCAGTAATAGTTAATAACATTAGTAACTTGATAATTATTGTGTCAGTCAATTTCATAGTGATCTGTGCCTCATAAATATTCTTAACATTGTGCAACGCAGCTTTCATAAAAGATAGTTTGTTGTAAATAACCACCACAAGCTGTTACACGTTTTTTTTCCTTTTATGTTCTGCACCTAGTTTAAAAGTTCTGCTAGATACTAATCTAACGTTTGAAAGTACATGTAACTGCCCAATAATAAAAGTAAAAACTTGTGGTAGTTATTTGATAAGCTACTCGACTTATCAACGTTCGATTAAGCCTATCAATAAACACCTCAAGATTTTGATTACAGCCTGTTGTAAATATGATACATTTATCCACTGCCCGTCGTAATTAGTAACTCTATCAATGTGATAAAACAGGGGAGCAACATTACTGAAAGTAAAAATTATGTGTTTTGTTTACAAGGTACACAACACAAGCTAAAATAAGCTTGTTTTTAGTTGTTCTTGTTACAAAATACAATCGAAGCGGCACTTTTTTACACACAACAGTTACCGATTTAAACTACATCAAGCTAACCTCAAGCGCCCTCTTTGTAACAAGGAAAAAAATACATTGGTATGGGAGAGTGTTGCACCTGGAAAATATTGTACCTAGAGGGACACGATGTCTTTCGGCCGTCACTCCAGTCTAGTGATTGATTTTAGAATCACATGAAGGAATGTGCGCTAGAGAACGCCTTAACCCCTTTCCGCTATTTCCTACAGTTTTTGGTTGTTGTTAGACATCAGGTTGTGTTTTGCACAGCATTTGTAAATATTTCGCATTCTACACATTTAAGTGCTGTATATAAGATATTCGGAATATATTGTTGATTCTTCAGGTACATAATTGTATGGTGAGTAAAATGCTATATATTTTTGTAACTATTTATTAAACATGTGGACAGCTAAGACATTCTTCGTCATGAACCATCTTGTACCTTGAAAAAGGAGTAGGTCCTTTATCATGTAACATGTGATACTTGCAAATGAATAGAGTTCATTAATATCTTGACAATTTTACCAGTCCCGAAAATGGAAATTTGAGTTAGGTTCCAACAGCTTCTATTTCAAAATGTATTTAGAAGCTTTAACTGTTTTTTCTTTACAAAACTGTTGCTTAATTTGATTTCACTTATTTATTAGTGGTGTGTATTAGACTAATGATATAACAGATAGCCAACTAAACCAATACTGGAAAGTTTTTCTTGATTGCGGCGCTTTTAAATTTACAATCGAATATTTGTTACTAGGTACATGATCATTTTGTACCTCGGAATGGTTTCACACATTTGTAAAACCATAATATTCTGGATTAATTTTTGTAATTTAAGAAAAAGACTGCAGAACATTGAAATTGTTTGATATCATTTACAAATGCAATAAAAAATATATTTAACTTTTTTTACAGAGCTGGCCAGAGGAGAAAGTCTGAAATAAATCTCAAGTTACAATACTGTTGTAGATTTCTGGTTTGGCGGACAAGAAATGTTCACGTAGATTTGGTAGAACAGGCTTTATTTAACAAGAGAGAATACATCTATTCCGACCTGTGTTATGTACAGCTTAAGACTTAATTATTTTTGAATAAAGAACAGCAAGAGCATTATTAGCGAGGCCAAAGGCTTAAACGAAGACAGTCACTTCTTGCGAAAAGTTAATAAGCTGTGATATCGTCAAACGCTATAGACTCTTGGGAGAAAACACACGCTGCTACAAAATATCACTAACTACTAAATAAACCATGTAGTACGCTAGCAAAAGATCAAGTCCCAAAGGGACAGTCTTAAGCTATAATCAGTAAGAGTTAAAGTTCCAGAAGGACACTTCAGTTTCGAAGATCTAGTATGATAAAAGACAGTCAAGCCGCGGTAGAAATCAAGACACCTTAAAAGTCCACTAGCTGATCATTTACATGAAACACGGCGTCATGATTGTGGCGATCGAAAGTCAGTAGCTGCCCGATGGGTCAGCGTTCTGTGCCTGGCCCAGGAAGCTTACTCGGAGTGAACTCCTCGTCGCGGCGCGAGTGCCGGCCACAACAGTCCGCGCACCAGGGTACCGTAGGCACCTGGCCCGCGGCGTAGGACAGGTCCGTACATCCAGAGACCTCTGTGGGCTCCTGGGACCCAGTCTGGTGGCTAGGTGGGCCGCGGCCGAGTTTGTCGGCGGAAAGGCTGGCCCCTGTGCATTATGTAACCGCTCCCAAGGATGTAATGTTGATTGCCGGCGGTGTAGGCGCGAGGCCTATCCATACCAACCACACTCCCCAATTCATGTAAGAAACTACACTCGCCGCACTGTAAAAAAGAAATACTCGACTCTCGATATTTTGAGTAACGTAGGGCTACATATTTCAGCAAACGAACAAACATGTCCGTAATGGTCTTCGAATGTGCAAAAGGTCTCCCCACTTTACCATTCACATGTGATGTAGCCGGCCGAAGTGGCCGTGCGGTTAAAGGCGCTGCAGTCTGGAACCGCAAGACCACTACGGTCGCAGGTTCGAATCCTGCCTCGGGCATGGATGTTTGTGATGTCCTTAGGTTAGTTAGGTTTAACTAGTTCTAAGTTCTAGGGGACTAATGACCTCAGCAGTTGAGTCCCATAGTGCTCAGAGCCATGTGATGTAGTTGCTGAGAAGCACATTTTTCCACATACTGCAAGAACAGTCGCTGCTTCCGTGGCATCACAAATCAAGAAGGCACCCTCACTATGCATACTGATCCATCAGTTCAGGAACGTGTTCGTTTAATCTTGTACAAAAAGGTGCAATAAGCTGTTTAATATTAATGACATTCTATTGTTCTCAGATCACATCAAATATGGGGCAAACAGATTTTTTTTTATTTCGCGTATAATCGCTGTCTATTATATATATATATATATATATATATATATATATATATATATATATATATACAGGGTGTTACGAAAAGGTACGGCCAAACGTTCAGGAAACATTCGTCACACACAAATAAAGAAAAGATGCTATGTGCACATGTGTCCGGAAACGCGTAATTTCCATGTTAGAGCTCATTTTAGTTTCGTCCACCTACGCTCAATGGAGCACGTTATCATGATTTCATACGGGATACTCTACCTGTGCTGCTAGAACATGTGCCTTTACAAGTACGACACAACACGTGGTTCATGCACGATGGAGCTCCTGCACATTTCAGTCGAAGTGTTCGTACGCTTCTCAACAACAGATTCGGTGACCGATGGATTGGTAGAGGCGGACCAATTCCATGGCCTCCACCCTCTCCTGACCTCAACCCTCTTGACTTTCATTTATGGGGACATTTGAAAGCTCTTGTCTACGCAACCCCGGTACCAAATGTAGAGACTCTTCGTGCTCGTATTGTGGACGGCTGTGGTACAATACGCCATTCTCCAGGGCTGCATCAGCGCATCAGGGATTCCATGCGATGGAAGGTCGATGCATGTATCCTCGCTAACGGAGGACATTTCGAACATTTCCTGTACCAAAGTGTTTGAAGTCACGCTGGTACGTTCTGTTGTTGTGTGTTTCCATTCCATGATTAATGTGATTTGAAGAGAAGTAATAAAATGAGCTCTAACACGGAAAGTAAGCGTTTCCGGACACATGTCCACATAACATATTTTCTTTCTTTATGTGTGAGGGATGTTTCCTGAAAATTTGGCTGTACCTTTTTATAACACCCTATATATATATATATATATATATATATATATATATATATATATATATATATATATATATATATATATATAATATGCTATTAGAACCTGTTGGATCATGCAGAGCTTCTTGATTCTTTTTACTTTTTATCCACACTGTTCTCATTTTCTCTGCATGGGCTCTCACCCTCTGGCCATTTTGTTCCTGCTTTCTTCGGAGCATCGTTGTCTGACTTAATTTCCGATCTGTCAACTTTCTGCTGAAATACCTTTCTGTCAAAAATATCTGAATAATTTATCTGAGCTTTTTGTAGGTCCTTGACCTCTCGTAACCATGGTATAGTTTTAAGTCCTTCTATGTACACTCCTGGAAATTGAAATAAGAACACCGTGAATTCATTTTCCCAGGAAGGGGAAACTTTATTGACACATTCCTGGGGTCAGATACATCACATGATCACACTGACAGAACCACAGGCACATAGACACAGGCAACAGAGCATGCACAATGTCGGCACTAGTACAGTGTATATCCACCTTTCGCAGCAATGCAGGCTGCTATTCTCCCATGGAGACGATCGTAGAGATGCTGGATGTAGTCCTGTGGAACGGCTTGCCATGCCATTTCCACCTGGCGCCTCAGTTGGACCAGCGTTCGTGCTGGACGTGCAGACCGCGTGAGACGACGCTTCATCCAGTCCCAAACATGCTCAATGGGGGACAGATCCGGAGATCTTGCTGGCCAGGGTAGTTGACTTACACCTTCTAGAGCACGTTGGGTGGCACGGGATACATGCGGACGTGCATTGTCCTGTTGGAACAGCAAGTTCCCTTGCCGGTCTAGGAATGGTAGAACGATGGGTTCGATGACGGTTTGGATGTACCGTGCACTATTCAGTGTCCCCTCGACGATCACCAGTGGTGTACGGCCAGTGTAGGAGATCGCTCCCCACACCATGATGCCGGGTGTTGGCCCTGTGTGCCTCGGTCGTATGCAGTCCTGATTGTGGCGCTCACCTGCACGGCGCCAAACACGCATACGACCATCATTGGCACCAAGGCAGAAGCGACTCTCATCGCTGAAGACGACACGTCTCCATTCGTCCCTCCATTCACGCCTGTCGCGACACCACTGGAGGCGGGCTGCACGATGTTGGGGCGTGAGCGGAAGACGGCCTAACGGTGTGCGGGACCGTAGCCCAGCTTCATGGAGACGGTTGCGAATGGTCCTCGCCGATACCCCAGGAGCAACAGTGTCCCTAATTTGCTGGGGAGTGGCGGTGCGGTCCCCTACGGCACTGCGTAGGATCCTACGGTCTTGGCGTGCATCCGTGCGTCGCTGCGGTCCGGTCCCAGGTCGACGGGCACGTGCACCTTCCGCCGACCACTGGCGACAACATCGATGTACTGTGGAGACCTCACGCCCCACGTGTTGAGCAATTCGGCGGTACGTCCACCCGGCCTCCCGCATGCCCACTATACGCCCTCGCTCAAAGTCCGTCAACTGCACATACGGTTCACGTCCACGCTGTCGCGGCATGCTACCAGTGTTAAAGACTGCGATGGAGCTCCGTATGCCACGGCAAACTGGCTGACACTGACGGCGGCGGTGCACAAATGCTGCGCAGCTAGCGCCATTCGACGGCCAACACCGCGGTTCCTGGTGTGTCCGCTGTGCCGTGCGTGTGATCATTGCTTGTACAGCCCTCTCGCAGTGTCCGGAGCAAGTATGGTGGGTCTGACACACCGGTGTCAATGTGTTCTTTTTTCCATTTCCAGGAGTGTATTTAAGAATTTTGTGCGTAAGTCTTGTTTTGGGAAGCCTAGAGGCATGCCCATAAAATTTTAATCTCCTTTTTCTGATGTCTGCTGTAAGGTTAGACGAATTTTCAGTATTTTGAGGGGATTGTAATTAAAGCCCTCTTCTGTTTTCTTTGGCCCTAGTATCTTCCTGATGATTTTACTTTCTTCCTTTAACAAGTTTTCTAGGTCACCTTTTATGTGGACTGTCAGGGTATCACTGGCATACGGGACTTCAGGTTTAAATACTTTATTACAGTGCCTAATTTTAGTCTTTTCGGACAAGCATTTTTTATTGTACACCTTATAGGTTCTTCCATAGGCTATCTTTTAGGCGAATGTTTTGTGTTATTTTCTCTCGCCCCGTAGGTTCAAGGGCTTCACCTAAATATTTAAAAGATGGTACTATTGATGTCACCGTATTTAATAGTTACGTTTTGGGTGTCAGTTTTTGTGACAATGAGCTCAGACTTCAGGAAAGATATTTGCAGACCAACTTTCTCTGCAAATCCATTAAGGGTTTCCACCTGTTCGATTGCTGTTATCTCATTATCCGCTAGTAAGGTTAAGTCGTCAGCAAAAGCTAAACATGAAATTCTTATGTCATCCTTAACTTTACCCATCTTCATAGGTTTCGAGAAGTTCTTATTCTTCAATTCCTTTTCCCATTCGAGGATGATCTTGTCCAACACAAGGAGAGGAGACACACTATCACCTTGTCGGACGCCAGTTTTGATCAGAAAAGGATCGGATCTTTCACCCATTAATTTCACCTTGGAGGTAGTATCGCTTAATGTTTCTTGGATGAGGTTAAGGGTTTTTGCATCTAATCCTTGTTTCATGGTATATGGGGCCGTAATTGGCAAACATGAAAATGAGGTGACAATTGTTGAGAAACGGTACTATCTCAAACAAATACATATCGATTAAGACAATCGAAGTAATTTTTTGATACTTTTCATAAAGCTATCATCTGACATCTCCCACAATCGAATGAAGCACAGACTGTGATCATGTGCTCATTCTGTTGTCAGACTTTGCATGTTACTTCAATGATTCAGACTGTACACATCTCGTCGCAATTGTTCCACGACGTTAACGATTGCAGAGAGGGTCCATATCATTGCCGCATACTTTAAGGCTGATAGAAATGTTTACAAAGCTCGTGAAAGGTATCCTCCTCTGTTCCCCGACAGGAATATTCCGTCTACAACGAGATTTTTCGGGATTTTCCACCTGTTTACTGAAACGGGAAGTCTTAAACCTAGAGAAAGAGTCCGACGGCGGCCTCTGACAAACAAAAATAACACAGTGAATGTTTTAGCTGCGGTTGCTACAAATCCTCACGTTAGTTCTCGGCAAATTGCGCGAAGTTCAGGAATTTCGCAATGAAGTGTTCTATGCACACTGCATGCACACAAATGAAATCCATTTCATTTATCGCTGTATCAAGAACTGCATGATGACGATCTTCACATTCGCCTGAAGCCGGCCAGAGTAGCCGAGTGGTTCTAGGCGCTACAGTCTGGAACCGCGCGACTGCTACGGTCGCAAGTTCGAATCCTGCCTCGGGCATGGATGTGTGTGATGACCTTAGGTTAGTTGTGTTTAAGTAGTTCTAAGTTATAGGGGACTGATGACCTCAGAAGTTAAGTCCCATAGTGCTCAGAGCCATTTTGAATCGCCTGAATTTCTGAAACTGGGTAAAGGAACAACTGGCAGTCAATGATAATTTCATTTCACAAATACTTTTCTCCGATGAATCAAATTTTACGAATCGTCGTCAAGTGAATCGATATAATACGCATTATTTGTCATTGGAAAATCCTCACTGGGTAAGGCATGTTGAACGTCAACGCCCATCGAGTGTCAACGTTTGGTGCGGCATTTTAGGTACGCAGGTAATTGGCCCATACTTCATACAAGGTAATCTGACTGGTCAAATGTACGGTGACATTGTGGATACTGTTTTACCCACACTAATGGACGACGTTCCACATCAAACGATACTGAATACGTGGTTTCAGCACGATGGATGCCCAGCGCATTATTCATGACTAGCTCGAGAAGTTTTGAATCGAAACAGTCCAGTCGATAGATTAGACGAGGAGATCCGGAACGTGTTCCGCACTTTCACCCGATTTGATTTCTGTTGAATTTTTTCTGTATGGATGGCTAAAAGAGAGAGTTTACAAGCATTTAACAACAACCCCCGAAGATATGCGGCAGTGAATTCGCAACGAATGTGAAAATATTAGCGCAGAACCACTAGTAAGTGTCGAATTGTCATTCAGACACAGAGTTACAATGTGTATTAAAAACAAAGGACAGCCTTTCGAATATCTGCTGCACTGAAACGCTTGTGAGAGGCAAGGGGACTCATAGTAATCAAGTACTCCGAGGTAGTGAGAGGCAAGCAGACTCACAAAAATCAAGCACCTCGAAGGAAACAAATTCCTACTACGACCAATTGTTGTTTCTAGGCAACGCTAAATGTAGTTTAAGAATGCACTGTGGGAGGGTAGATGGTATCAGATGATAACATTTTCCCAAATATCAAATAATGTACTTTGATTTTCCTAACTGGATGTGTATTTTTGTGAGATATTACCATTTTGCAACAATTCTCACCCCATATTCATCTGTGCTGATTACAGCGCCATTATCATGAAACGAAATAAATGTTTCATACATAACATGTATTTTTTCACGGAGAATCCGAACCTGCAATAAAAAATAGGGGTTCCTATTCAAGATTTCTTAGTCATCCCCCTTACAGCCCTGGGGATGGCGCAGGGGGTGTCGAGCGTTATGTTAATGGATGTCCCTCTGCCAGGTGAACGACGTTTATTATCACTTTTCTTCATCCGATGTTTATGCCGCCAAATATTCCGACAAACAGTTTTAAATGCCCCACCCTATTATACAAGGTGGTTCACGAAGATCTGCAAATATTATAATAAGTTACTCTACAAGTAAAACTAAAGAAGAAAGTTCATATAAACATAGGTTCGAAAATATTTAGTTACGAAGTTACGGCTAATAAAAGATTTTGCCTGAAATTTAGCAACTTCGGTAATATGAAGCCGTCGCAAAACTGTACGAGGTTAAAGTAAATCACGGTTTCCATTAATTTTGTTTTTATTGATCTGGTGAATCTAATAATACATGCCACAGACTTTTATCTGCAGTAGTTTTCCAGAAAATTCAGAGAAGTAAAGACGTAATTTCGTAAGCTTTTTAATTTATTAACTACTTGGCTCAATTTGTTTTTTTTTTTTTTTTAATTCCAGACAATTGCACAAAGTTTTCAGCATAAGTTGTAGATAATTTAATTTTGGAAAAATTATGGTAATAACGTTAACTGAAACCATATGAATGTGTCAGATAATCTGCTTTAATAATACCACAGCACACGTGAATTCATGTTAAACCGGAAAAAACAAAGCTCAGTGTTAAGGAAGTTGTACAGTGTATATACAATTTCAGAAGCAATATAGAAAACTAACTCGTTTCAAGGTTAGAAAACGACTGTAACAACTCGCTAACGGTTGCCAACAATGACATAAACGTTTCTACATTCTTAATGGACGGTGAACAAATTTGCTTGTATAATAATCTTTGCGTCTCTGGACGTATTGAACACTACTGAAGATACACGTCTGGGACATGCTTGATTAGATTCACCAGACCAATTACAACAAAATAAATGGAAATCGTTCTTTACTTTATCCTCGTATAGTTTTGCTATGGCTTCATATTATCGAAGTTGCTAATTTTCAGGCAAAATCCTTTATTAACCGTAATTCCGTAACTAAACATTTGAGGACCTATATTTATATGAACTTTTTGTTTACTTTTACTTGTAGAATAACATATTAAAATATTAGCATATATTCGTGAATCACCCTATATAGATGGAAAACTCATTTTCTTGTAAGTACACTGCACCTTACACTATTACGTAAGTTCGTGATTCTAGTAAGAGATCACTCACCGCTTCCTGGCAGTCAATAAGTGTTTCATTACCCGGCAATACATTTTCTATGTACAACGAGGTAACCGAAGTCATAGGATTCCTCCTAAAATCGTGTCGGGCATCCATTTGCCCGGCTAAGTGCAGCAACTTGGCATGGCATGGAATAACAAGTGAGCCATCCTCCTCTAAAGCTGTCCATAATTGCCAAAGTGTTGCCGGTGCAGTAAGTTTCGCACAAACTGATCTCTCAATTATGTCCCATAAATGTACGATGGGATTTATGTTGGGCGATCTGGGTGGGCAAATTATTAGTTAGAATTGTCCAGAATATTCTTCAGAGCAGTCGCGAACAATCGAGACGCGGTGACATGACATCGTTCTTTGGGAACATAAGGTCCATGAATGGCTGCAAATGATCTCAAGTAGCCGAACATAGCCATTTACAGCCAATGATCGGTTCAGTTGGATCAGAGGACACAGTCCATGCAACCAAAGCTCACACCATTTTGGGGCCACTATCTGCGTGTACAGTGCCTTGTTGACAACTTAGGTCTATGCCACACTCGAACCCTACAATTAGCTCTTACCAACTGGAATTGGGGCTCGTACGACCATGCAACAGTCTTCTAGTCGTCTAGGGTCCAACCGACATGATCACGAGCTCAGGAGAGGCGCTGCAGGTGATATCGTGCTGTGGGCAAAGGCACTTGCGTCGCTCGTCTTCTGCGATAGTCTATCAACGCCAAATTTTGCCTAACTGTCCTAACAGATACATTCGTCGTACGTCTCACATTCACTTACGCGATTATTGTAAGCAGTATCACTTGTGTGTTAGCACTGACAACTCTGAAAGCCTATGCTCTCGGTCGTTACGTGAATGCCGCCAATGCGTTGTCTTTGGTAAGCGATAACGCCTGAACTTTGGTATTCTCGGCACACTTTTGACACTGTAGATTTCGGAATACTGAATTTCCTAACAATTTCCGAAATGGAATGTTCCACGTTTCGACTACCATCCCGCGTTCAAAGTCTCGTCGAGCGGAAATAATCACGTCAGAAGTCTTTTCACTTGAATTAACTGAGTAAAAATAATAGCTCCGCCAGTCCGCTACCCTTTTATACCATGTGTACGTGATATTACCGCAATTTGCGTATGTGCATATCGCTAACCCATGAGTTTTGTCACCTCATTGTAATGGTAGATTAGTCATCTATCAGAGCACCATGTTTCATAAGCTTCAACTGACAGTATATTTATTGAAATCAACAGCGTATGCTACACATCCAACGGATTCAGTGTGGAATCTGCATCTACATCAATACTCCGCAAAATACTATGAAGTGAGTGTCCTTCTCATTGTTTCACATGTTAGTGTTTCTTCTCTTACCACTCACAGATGGTGTGAAATCTTATGGGACTTGAACGCTAAGGTCATCAGTCCCTAAACTTACACACTACTTAACCTAAATTATCCTAAGGACAAACACATACACCCATGCCCGAAGGAGGACTCTAACTTCCGCCGGGACCAGCCGCACAGTCCATGACTGCAGCGCCTGAGACCGCGGGAAGAATACCTGCTTAAATTCCTGTGAGTGCGCTGTAATTAGCCTTGTATTAGCGGTCGCGTAGTGAGCGCAACGTAAGTGGCTGCAATACAAACTTAAATTTTACACTTAATGAAGCTTCTTGAAAGTTTGTAAGTCGATAACTTGTGTTACTTGATATGCACCTTCAAGCGTCTGGCAATTCAGGTTTTTGAACACTTTCGTTAGGGTCTTCCTGACTCGTACAAACCCGTGACCGTTCCGATCAGTAGCTTCCACTTTGCAGGGATCAATTAAACTAAATACCTAGGAATTACAATTACAAACAACTTAAATTAGAAGGAACACACAAAAAATGGGGTGGGAAATGGCAACCAACAACTGCGTTTTATTGGCAGGACACATAGAAAATGTAACAGATCTACTAAAGAGACTGCCTAAAACACACTTCTCCGTCCTCTTTTAGAAAACGCTGTGTGGGATCCTTACCAGATAGGATTGACAAGGTACATCGAGAAAGTTCAAAGAAGGGCAGCACGTCTTGTATCATCGCGAAATAGGGGAGAAAGTGTCACTGAAATGATACAGGATTCGGGGTGGACATCATTAAAACAAAGGTGTTTTTCGTTGCGGCGGAATTTTCTCACGAAATTCAAATCACCAGCTTTCTCCTTTGAATGCGAAAATATTTTACTGACACCTACCTACATAGGGAGAAACTATCATCATAATAAAATGAGGGAAATCAGAGCTCGCACGGAAAGATATAGGTGTTCGTTTTTTCTGCGCGCTGTGCAGGACTGGAATAATAGAGAATTATTTTGAATATGGTTCGATGAAACCTATGCCAGACACTTAAATGTGATTTGTAGAGTATCCATGGAGATATAGATGTAGATGTGGATCCTCCTCGAGCAAAATTTGAAGACGAGACTGAAAAAATGGTTTGCAAGATTTTCAGAGTATCCTGTTAATAAACAGAACTGTGCCTCCTATTTCACTTATAACCGAGTCTATGTGATCGTTCAATGTCGTACCTCCACAAACTTATACACCCAGGTATTTCCATGTTTTTATTGATTCGAATTGTGACTCATCATTGATATTGCACGTACAGGATAATTTCTTTCGTTATCTATATTCTACAGTTCTATATTTTTTAATATTTAAAATAACTTACAAATTTGGTTACACATTCTTATCAAGATCTGTAGGAATATTCGAGCAACTGTTATCAGAGACTATCTATTTGGGAAGGTAATTAATATACAACACGAACAGCAAAGCTCTCAGCCAGCTTCCCTGGAATATACCTGAAGTTACTTCCACATCAGTTCATGATTTTCAGTGCAACATAACAAGCTGTGTACTCTCTGCCAATAAATCCTCGACTCTGTCACAAATTAAATATGATATCCATTCAATAGTACGTTAATTACCATAGGTGTGGTAGCGAGTGATAAGAATTTCTGAAGTCAATATATACGTCATATACTAGAATTCCTTCATCCGTGCCTATAGAATGTCTTGCGTGTAAAGCTGACGTTTCCAGACTGTATGCGGGTTGACATTCAGGAAGTCATTTTGTACGAGATACTTCGTTATGTTTGAGCTCAGAATATGTTCTTTCGCCAATAAAAGGAACTTTGCGTCCTTCTGTTCACCCGTACGAGAATTCTGGAACTTTGTGACATCTGATATTTTAATTTCATGAAGGTGTCTGGTAATTAACGACAATATCTGGGTAATACTCGGTTAGTAGTTTCATTGTATGCAAGTTAACTGTTTCGATTTGTCTACATCTACATGAATACGCTGAAATTCAAAGTGCATGGCATACGCTTCATCGAATCACTTTCAGACTATTTCTCTATCTTTCCACTCTCAAAGGGCACATGAGAGAAATGAACATTTAAATCTTACCGTGCGAGATCTGATTGATTTTACTTTACTACGTTGTTCGTTTTTCCCTGTGTAGGTGGGAGTCAACAAAATATTTTCGCATTCGGAGGAGGAAGTTGGTGACTGAAATTTCATGAAAAGATCTCGCCGTAACGAAACGCGTCATTGTTTTAATGATTGTTACACCAAGTCGCGAATCATATCCGTGACACTCTCTCCCGTTTCTCGCGATAATGCCCTTCTTCGAGATTTTTCGACGTTCTCCGTCAGCCCGATTTGGTAAGGATCAGCAGCCGCGCAGAGTGGCCGCGCGGTTAGAGGATCGTTGTCACCGACTGCGCGGACTCTCCCGATGGACGCTCGAGTCCTCCCGCGGGCATAGGTGTGTGTGTTGCTCGTAGCATAAATTAGTTCAGATTAGTTTAAGTAGTGTATAAGTCTAGGGACCGATGACCTCAGCAGTTTGGTCTCTTAGGAATTCACACACACATAAGGAGCCCATAAGGCGCAGCAGATATCTAGAACAAGACGGACAAGCGTAGTGCAGTTAGTCTCTTAAGTGCATTTGTTGCAACTTCTACCTGTTCTACCAATAAAAGACAGTTTTCGGTCCGTCTTCCTCACAGTTGTATGTGATCATTGCAGTTTAAGTTTTAGGTATTTATTTGAACTGACAGCCTTTAGAATTGTAAACTCTATCGTGTAACTGAAATGTAATGTGTTCCTTTTAGTGCTCATGCGGTTGACACTTCACATTTTTATTGTTCAGAGTAAATTGCCTCTTTTCGCACCATACAGATATCTTGTCTAAGGGTTTTACAATTGATTTCGATATTCAGATGGCTTTACTAGGCTGTAAACGGCAGCATCGTCTGCAAACTATCAAGAGGGCTGCTCAGATTGTCTACAAAGTCGTTCATACAGATTATAAACAAGACTATCTTGGGAAACGCTAAGCATCACTTCGTCTTTCCTCGATGATCTTCCATAATTTATTACGAACTATGACCTTTATGACAGGAAATCACGAATCCAGTGGCTCAAATGCTTCCACATAACACGGCCACTCGATTTGTTTAGAAACCTCATGTGACGAACGGTGTCAATAGCCCTGTGGAAATCTAGAAAAATGGAATCTACGAGAGGTCTCCTGGCGGTAGCACTCATTACCTCGTGTAAATAAAGGGGCAGTTGTGCGCAACGTAGGGCTGAATTGAGACAGAAACTGCATGTCTTGATTCGCGACGTTAGGCGGCTCATTGTCACCATAAAGTTGCCACCCAGTCCGAGAAAGTTCTGCTAGTTTCCTTGCAGTGGCGCTTCCTCAGTCTGGCCAATACTGACGTCTGGTATGCTGCTGTAACAGTGGTGTGAGAGGGAACTACATGTTGGTAAATAGTTCCATGACAGTCAAGAAGGGTGAATCCGAGCACTTTCCAAGCAGATGAAACGACTTTTGTCCTCCCCCCCCCTTTTTTTATTTTTTTTTAGTATTGGAAAATCTCGTGATGATATTTACGCTGTGGTGGCTCGTTTTCCTTTAGGATCATAGTAATGCAGCCACGACACATCACCGACGATGATCGATTCCGTCAGCAAAGGGATGCAGCACCTCATAACTTGTCTCCATTCGCACAAACTTTCATACGGGTGTCAACAAACGTGACACCCAACGGGTACAAACCGGATCATATGGCAATCATCATGCATAATTTTAAAGACAGTGCCATACGAAATTCTCAACTTTAAATTGAGGTTAAGTAATGTTATCCGCCGATCCTCATGGACAATCACAGCTAGTGTGTTGATGAGTTCAGTCATAACAGAAGCCGAAACACCAGGCCCACCTTGCTTAATACAGAAAATCGACCTTTTCTGAAGTCCTTGAACCACCTAAAAACTGTTGCACGAGGTAGCGTATCTTCACCGCATGCTTGCAAAAGTTTTTCGTAACATGCAGTGGTTGTTTGGTTGAAACGAAGACAACATTTTATTTCAGCGTACTGCTTTTCTCACATGACCTCTGTTGTTTGGTACACGAAATGCAACGGGCGTCTACAAAGTAGGGCATTACTACCAACCTCCCGAAACGGCTTATGGACGTTATACATAAAAACCCGCTCTTACCAAATATTCAGGCTCCAGACAGAAAATTAGCGCGTAAGCTACAGGAAAAAATCAGTCTCCGCCTTTGTTGATCAACCTTCGTAATTGGCTCTGAGCACTATGGGACTTAACTTAGAGGTCATCAGTCCCATAGAACTTAGAACTACTTAAAGCTAACTAACCTAAGAACATCACATACATCCATGTCCGAGGCAGGATTCGAACCTGCGACCGTAGCGGTCGCGCGGTTCCAGACTGTAGCGCCTAGAGCCGCTCGGCCACTCCGGCTGGCCCCTTCGTAATTTATTCTGTTCGAACACAGTATGTTCCAAAATCATACTGCAAGTTATGGAATACATCGGTTTTTAACGTTGCACGAGCTTCATGTTCAGTTTGGAAAGCTGGTCAAAGTGCCCGGCAGCTGGCGTGGTTTAGAGGCGGCGAGGGCCGTGTGTTGGTGCGCGACCTGTCGCCACTCGGCGGTCGCTTTTAAAGGGGAACCCCCGGAAAGCGGCCGCTGCGCGCCCTCACCCTTTAACTCTGGGGCCACACACGCGAACGGTGGCGCGCACGCCACAAGGAGGGCCTCCGGCAGGAAAGAGAAGGAAAGGAAAGGGCCATTAGCTGGAAACGCACTTAGGGCGACGCAGCGCAGCGGAGGCAAACATTACACCGAAAGAGAGGTCGGTCGCTGGGCCAGCCGTCGAGCTACCACTGTCTGGCACGAGCTCTTCTTGCGCTGCCGCTGTTTGCTGTCTCAATTATGAGCTCCATATAGGTGCTGTCAGCTTGCCCAAAACTGAATAAATCAGCTTTAATGACAGGACAGGTTGCCGAGTTACAAAATGGCAAGTCACTGTTGCTGACATATTTGTAGCGAGAGATGTCACCAACTGTCGTGATACTTAGAAGGAAGAAAAGGGTAGTTGATATTGTAGTCTCGCTTGCAGATTTACTTGACGGTATGACAAGTTGCGATCAACGTTAATCGTCCTCAGATCCACGTAGCGTTCTGATTTTTCCTGTCAACAATGGTTTGCCTCAAGGCTACTGAGTGTCACCTACCCCGTGCCGTTACTGCCAACGAATAATATGATCTACAAAATATTGCACGACAACAACAGGAAGAGTGTAACAGATGAGTGATGTCAAATTAAAGATCTTTCTAGTTTCCAAACTTGCTTTATTTGGCTACCAGTTTCAGCGTTTTACTACTCCATCTTCAGGCCCTTGACCGACGTGTAGGAAGTTTCTATCTCGGTTCTGATCAAAACAGGGGCGAAAAATACTGGTATTAATAGATTTTTGCTATAGGGATCACTTCAACAATCATCTAGACGGCTGAAAGGTGTTTAATTTGTCATCCCGTATCGAACAGCCGAGTCCCGCAACAATCTCTAAAGAGATGGACATACATGTAACAGATGAAGTTTGAAAAACGAATTACTTTCCAAAATTGGCAGAACTATCCAGAATCCACCTAGATACAGAGTAAATAGCAGCTTATAGTAGTTACAAATATCGAGGAGTAGAAAGTGATGTTGCTATTAAAGATGAAGAGAAACTACAGAACGAATAAATGGCTAGATGGCTGACCTCTGCCGCGCGGGATTAGCCGAGCGGTCTCCGGCGCTGCAGTCACGGACTGTGCGGCTGGTCCCGGCAGAGGTTCGAGTCCTCCCTCGGGCACGGATGTGTGTGTTTGTCGTTAGGATAATTTAGGTTAAGTAGGCACTGATGACCTTAGCAGTTGAGTCTCATAAGACTTCACACACATTTGAACATTTTTGACTGACCTCTTGTGTAAACGGGATCCTTCGGTGCAGCGAAACAGGAAACAAACAGAAATAAATTATCTCTAGACCTTTAAAAGTTCCCTATTGTATGGGCAGAAACACGTAGAGTTAATGAGAGTAAGGAGGGGAAGATGGAGGACACCGAAATAGATTTTTTGGGCGATCATTGGCAGTACTCAGAAGAGAGAAAATAGGTAATAAAAATAGTAGATGGCTGTAGAAGACTCATTAACAGCTCACATCGAACGCAAACTATTGATATGGTGTGGTCCTGTCCAGCGGATTCATAAATCTAGTTTACCTAAGATCACTATATTGAGGATACCACCGAGAGCCGCGAAACACGTGAAAAGCAGAGGAAACTTGGAAAGAGAGAACTGGAAAAGTAATGAAATCAATGGATAAGAGGGAATATCAATGGAACCAGAGAAATTAACGTATGTTATGACTTTGTACATTAATGAAATGAGCAACAGACCTAATGCGGATATTGTTATATGTCTTCCACACATTTCCTAAGTGATGTGCTGATTTGTGTTAATGGTTTCACAAGGAAAATAGGAATATGTTTGATCATAATTGGGGTTGAGAGAAAATTACTAAAAAAACGAATCACTCTCACAGCAACCATCTTGGATTCAGGAAAACAAGTAATTAATATGATTATTTAACATCTATGGGGATTACTACTAAGAATGTTCATCCTTAACATCAGCACGTGAACCTCGTTCGGAAGAAATAAGGAGTGCGAACAACACTAGGAAGCGAAATAACTCCGAGTTCCGTAACACACGATCTTTCACGCTAGAGAATACTGTTAGAGAAATTCACATTGTTATTGATATCAGCATGCATTACCATCACCCGGATTGGGGAGGGGGAAGGGAGGTGATTTCATAGGAGAGTAATCCACTTCCACCAGATGTGGCATATGTCACTCATTTTCATAAATCCCTATCGATCGAAACATTCCCAGGTATAGAATTATTCGTTGTGTTCAAGGGATCGAGTATGATGCAGTTGTGTGGGTCTCATTTGGTTTGGTAATAGATCCCGAGCCAAGCTAAGGAAAAGTTACAGATAGCTGACTGAAGGCGATCAGTAAGACCTGAGGACTTCACACAACGATTAGTCAGTACGAAGACTGCACTCATTTCCTGAGAAAAATAAAAATTTACACAACATAAACTCTGCACAACACAAGTATGCGTCAACCAACGAAATCGGAAGGAAGTTCTGAATTTAAGCATAGGCGTGATGAAGCATGTATTCATCATCAGACAAAGGGAAAAATGCTAACAACAAATTCCAAATTACACAGAAAAATACTTATAATAAAAATTCAGTTCTTCCTAAATACAATACTCGGTTATTACTTCGAGTAAAGCGTAATAGTTACCAAAATTCCAATGGAATATATAACTATTTACGAGCAACCTGAAAGTTATGATAGAGCTAGATCCAAAGAACACGAATACTCAAGGCGTCGCCCTAAGAGGAGTGACCAGAAATCCTTTTAACCACCTGTTGTTAGTCACCGAGGCTTGCCTTTTTTACTGGTTGTGGAGTCCTGGACCATTCGAAAAAACGCTGAAAGAGCCGGAGGATGCTTGTCCAAACGAAAGACGATAAAAATAAGGCTGGATGGCCGTTGCTCTGCACCACGTTGGGTTACAGGACAAGTTTCAACAGAACTCGGTGGAAAATTTCCACGACTTTACGTGGAAAAGAAAGAAGCTGCTCAGGTTTCTACCGGTACATATGCACAATCAATTACGCACACGTACACACATTACAAAGCTTATTCATGCTGTACAACAAGAAAAGAAAACAGGTTACCTCAGTAAGTCACAAATAACTGACAGGTAACACAACGTAAGCACTATAAGATAAATAAGGAATTAGCGTCGAACAAAAAGCGTGCTCGGATAGCCGAAGTGGTAAAGGCGACCGCCTTCGTAAAGCGGAAAGCCATGTTCGACTCCCAGTCCAACACAGATAATCACTTGTCGCTTCTAAATTCATTAATTCATTTCAGTAGGCAACTGCGGCCGATGTCCGAATTTATTTTATTTCATTATAAAACAAACTGATTCTTACGAATTCTTTCTCCAAGCACAGGAAAGAAGCAAGACAAAGGATAGCAGAAAAATGAGCTTCTAGGCTGATTCCAAAGTAAACTAGGTGCAAAACTGGGTGTAATAATTTATGACAGATATACGATAGGCAGGATGGCGCTGCATTCAATTAAAACCACCTGTCATACAGTCGTAAAATTGCAATTCCTCCATCTCCTCATCGGTTTGGAACCCTTGTCTGCCCACACCTGTGATTACTTAACAATCCATGGCTCACTGATTACTCTGATCGACTGTGCCTGTAGGCGCTACAGTCTGGAACCGGGCGACCGCTACGGTCGCAGGTTCGAATCCTGCCTCGGGCATGGATGTGTGTGATGTCCTTAGGTTAGTTAGGTTTAATTAGTTCTAAGTTCTAGACGACTGATGACCTCAGACGTTAAGTCGCATAGGGCTCAGAGACATTTTGAGCCATTTGACTGCGCCTGTATGGTTACTTTAACATACGAAAGATCGTCGCCAGATCAATGTTACTCGACAGGTTCTCCGAAAAACTAACCACTCCTGCAAATTGGAATACGTAGTATTTACAGAAACGCTCTGGATCTGAAGGCATCGGTTATGTTCAACTTTTAGGGTTGTACTGCAATGCTGTGACCGTGAAACGATTCCAGAGCTACAAGTTGGTTAAGCTACAAGTTGGTTAACAGTAGCAACATACAGTTATTTCGGCTAATGATGCAAGATAATTTGTAAACACACAAAAACTGACGAACTGTATTCTTTGAAAAAATTTCTACGCACAACGAAAGATAGTGGAGGGAGAAAGGAAAATTAGGGTTTAAAGTCCTGTTGGCGTCGAGATAAGGGACAGAGCACAAGATCTCAATGTTTCAAGAATGGTGAAGGAAACCACTAGTGGCCTTCTAAAGGAGCCGTCGCGTCATGTTCCCGGAGCAATTCAAGGAAATCAAGGAAAGATGGCCGGTCATGGGCTGAGCCATTGTCCTCGCCGAACGAAACACACTCTCAGCAAACAAATAACTGAAAGACGCAGAGGATGGTCCATAAATATATCAAACTCAGTCCATTAATTCACAACAGAGCCATACATGTGCGGCTTAGCGTAAATTGCCCTAGGAGTTATAGACGTAAGGCTAAGGGGTCAAAATGTTCAATCAGATCAAATGTGTGTGAATTCCTAAGAAACCAAACTGCTGAGGTCATCCGTCCCTAGACTTACAAACTAATTACACTAACTTATGCTAAGAACAACACACACACACACACACACACACACACACACACACACACACACACACACCTATGTCCGACGGAGGACTCGAACCTTGGGCGGGAGGGCTAAGGCGTCAGTAAGACGCTCCTCGTGCTCCGGTGGAAAATGCTCTGGGAGAGGCGTTCTCTATGACGGCGATGTCTTCTCCTTAATTCTCGAGAACGTGCGTTCCACCAAGAGGCGTCGACTAACGTAATATACCAAATTATCATTTTGCAAAATCCAGATGTATTCGATTACATAGTAAGGCTTACTCACTACCATCATTTCCTCGCGCCATGTCTATCAGAGCATAAAATTTTGGAGAAGTGTTTTGTCAAATGACAGTCTAAAAGAAGTAGAACAGATCAGATAAAAGTTTGATGCGCCTTTCTATGATTCTCGACATCATGTACACCTGCTCGTTGACATGTTCGTGATGTAAGAACACCAACACCCTTTAACAATCTTTAAAATTCTAAGATTCTATGTTAGACATCAAAATATAAATTTCAGTCCGCATCTTATTTGCTAAATATGATCTGGAGCATCATTCAAATGCACTTCAAATGTTTCTCTACGCAGTTTTATTTCTTACTTCTGGACAAATTATTTCACATAAGATATGACCAGTTTTATCAATATTTTTTCCTGTCAATATCTGTTTACAAAGCATGAAATATACTACATTTAAATATCGCTGGGTATTCTATTGTTGTCTAGAAGAAGCAATAGCAGAGAACTATGAATTTATATTGCTATTGGATATTTTTTGACACTTTAGCCATCAGCAGATCTTTGTCAATTATCTCAATTTTCCCTCAAATCGCTAGTTAATTTTTCTTAAGTAAGTGGATTACTTTCAAGCAATTAAATCATTCTTTGTAGAATTAGGTCATTTTGGTACCCTACTCGTCCATTTCTCACTCTCCGTTTGTCTATGAAAACTGGGGAAAGAATCCATGGTGTAATTCTTAGCGATTCTTCTTTTCGCCCCGTCGAACATCTGTTTAACGAAGGTGGAAATGAAAATATAAATGAAGCAATCTGCGTCATGATATGAACGAGTTGTTGGAATATAGATGTAGTTACTACCCTCATCCACTTTTCCATCGCCATCCCTAACTCACACAACCTAGGGTCTTTCAACCTGTCGTATGTGAATAAGCTTTAGGTGAGCTTTCTCCACGGGATCCAGAATTATGCTGCAACATCCCCTTTCTATCACGCTAATGTCTAGAGAGACATCCGTCAGCAGCGAATAGTGTTCTCTTGAGCTAATGTAAAAAATATAACATCTGCAATTTAGTAGTTCCATATACACTTCCTATGGCACTTCAAGGTAGCAAATACGTAGGTTTACGCCTCTGGTATGAGAAGCACCTTCGTCAGTTTTTTATTCATGAAGAAGGCGGTTAAACTCCAGGTCTGAGAACCGCGGATGACGGTTGAGAGCAAATACGCACTGGATTTAAAAGATCAGATGTCTTTACGAGGTATACATGTCCAGTATCAGTAGACAGTTCCCCGGGAAGCACACCAACTTGCTCTAGCGTTCAGTATAGGATGAGTCCGGAGAGTTGGTGGTGACACGAATTTGTTTTCAAGAAGTGGCTCGAAGTTTTAGACAAGAAGTTCTCGAAAGACAAACTTGGAAGTGTTATCACGCTCGTTTGCCTAGCCTGAACGTGTCGTCATAGGTTTGCGGCAGGTCGGGTAAACACGGTAACACGTGCGACACGAAATATGCGGCGAGACGTCTGGCAAAGGGGGAGAGAGAGGGCGTTGGACGAAGTAGACGTACCAGCTTAAAGTTAGGGCGTAGGCCCGCCGCTGTGATGTACAACCCGTCAGCAAGGTGTCTGCTCTGATGGGAGAGGCTGAGTTGTTCCCAGGGCACTCTGTTCCTCAGCACACAGGAAGCTTGCACTACTTTATTTGACTGTTAGTTCGCTTGTGTTGAACGTAAAAAAACACAGATCACACAAAAGTCGACGGGAAAATAACATGAATGTGGCTCTCAAATTCCTTTTAAAATGTGATTCTTTTGTGAAGATATTACAGATCAATTTAGGTAAGAAAATGAACAGTGCTTCCTTTAATAGAAATATAGGTATCGACTTTTCTTTCAGTTTGACAGCTACATAATATTTAACGTAATTAAATTCGTCCAAATCGTGAAAACATATATTTTTTCTGGTTGGATAAAGCGGCAACAGTGATTGTTAGAGGCGAACACGTTTTTTTTTTCTTTTTTTTTAACTATACTACAGTACTGGCCATTAAAACTGCTACACCACGAAGATGACGTGCTACAGACGCGAAATTTAACCGACAGAAAGAAGATGCTGTGATATGCAAATGATTAGCTTTTCTGAGCATTCACACAAGGTTGGCGCCGGTGGTGACACCTACAACGTGCTGACATGAGGAAAGTTTCCAACCGATTTCTCATACACAAACAGCAATTGACCGGCGTTGCCTGGTGAAACGTTGTTGTAATGCCTCGTGTAAGGACGAGAAATGCCTGCCATCACGTTTCCAGCTTTGATAAAGGTCGGATTGTAGCCTATTGCGATTGCGGTTAATTGTATCGCGACATTGCTGGTCGAGATCCAATGACTGTTAGCAGAATATGGAATCGGTGGGTTCAGGAGGCTAATACGGAAAGCCATGCTGTATCCCAACGGCCTCTTATCACTAGCAGTCAAGATGACAGGCATCTTGTCCGCATGGGCTGTAACTTATCGTGCAGCCACGTCTCGATCCCTGAATTAACAGATGATGACGTTTGCAAGACAACAACCATCTGCACGAACAGTTCGACGACGTTTGCAGCAGCATGGACTATCAGCTCGGAGACCGTGGCTGCGGTTACCCTTGACGCTGCATCACAGACAGGAGCGCCTGCGATGGTGTACTCAACGACGAACATGGATGCACGGTGGCAAAACGTCACTTTTCCGGATGAATCCAGGTTCTGCTTACAGCATCATGATGGTCGCATCCGTGTTTGGCGACATCGCGGTGAACGCTCATTGGAAGCGTGTATTCGTCGTCGCAATACTGGTGCATCACCCAGCGTGACGGTATGGGGTGCCATTGGTTACACGTCTCGGTCACCTCTTGTTCGCATTAACGGCACTTTGAACAGTGGACGTTACATTTCATTTCACATGTGTTACGACCCGTGGCTCTATCCTTCATTCGATCCCTGCGAAACCCTACATTTCATCAGGATAATGCACGACCGCATGTTGCAGGTCGTGTACGGGCCTTTCTCGATACAGAAAATGTTCGACTGCTGCCCTGGCCAGCACATTCTCCAGATCTCTCACCAACTGAAAACGCCTGGTCAATACGTCGTCACAATACGACAGTCACTACTCTTGATGAACTGTGGTATCGTGTTGAAGCTGCATGGGCAGCTGTACCTGTACACGCCACCCAAGCTCTGTTTGACTCAATGCCCAGGTGCATCAAGGTCGGTATTACGGCCAGAAGTGGTTGTTCTGGGTACTGATTTCTCAGGATCTATGCCCCCAAATTGCGTGAAAATATAATCACATGTCAGTTCTAGTATAATATATTTGTCCAATGAATACCCGTTTATCATCTGCATTTCTACTTGGTGTAGCAATTTTAATGGCCAGTAGTGTAGAATGAACCAAGTGCGCGCTGTTATAAAGACATTTTTTGGTCAACTTTCAAGCTGTGGAACGCTGGGAACAGGACGTTGAGGGAGAACGCAAGCGAATGGGACCGTACAGACACGGGAGCAGCTTTTCTCAGAACTGGCGAGGGGCGACTGAGGTTAATAGCAGTCGGGGGACTGTTCGCATTATCCTTAGGAATGCAGATAACTGGGCACCAAAGACCTGGTGCCCAGGGGCCAGGACCAGAGACCCAGCGATAGCACGACTCAAAGCGGAACAAAACGCAGATGTGAGCCAGCTTTCGGAATAGTGCTTCTTTTATAGCCGGTTACCTCTTAGAGAAAGGTGCATTGAAAGCTTTAGTTGTGAAGCAAGATATTCAGCAGAGCAGCGCGTCGCAGTCGGGACTGCATCAAAAGGATATACTATGAGATAAACATCTCTCGATAGTCCTAAAATGCATCAAATATATGACTGTTGCTTGCATGTTGCCGACAGCTTGTCGCCAGGGAAAGGGGAATTTTTTATCTTAATTCTCCTCCCAAGGTCAGAGAAAACCAAGCGACCAGCTGAAACATATCACTGTTTCGTAGTTGTAGTGTGGCGTCAGTAAGACGTAGCGTTTCAGTTACCTGCTTTCAGAAAATATGGTTGGAAAATGAGGTGATTGGATATGCAGAAAATGTGAGTGAGTAGGGGCAATCATCACACAAATAGTGCCAGACAGATACCTTAGGTTACGATCACCATTGAACATTCTGTTTTGACAGAAGTTAAAATAGCACAAGCGCCTGCAAAATGCTTAACAATGCACAGAAAATTAAAGCCTGTGAGAAGACTCAGTACAGGGCAGAAGAACTTCTTGACTGTTTGGAAAGTTTAGAGAGCGCTTGAAAGATGGACATCATGTGGCTATATAAGTTACAAATGGTTCAAATGGCTCTGAGCACTATGGGACTCAACTGCTGAGGTCATTAGTCCCCTAGAACTTAGAACTAGTTAAACCTAACTAACCTAAGGACATCACAAACATCCATGCCCGAGGCAGGATTCGAACCTGCGACCGTAGCGGCCTTGCGGTTCCAGACTGCAGCGCCTTTAACCGCACGGCCACTTCGGCCGGCTATAAGTTACACACAACCTCAGTGTTAGATAAATTACATATAAAAGATTACACTCTAGCAGATTACTCATGTAGAACTAACGTGGTAAAAGAAGGAGTTGCTACATATATTAAGACGGAATACAAGTTCAAAAGCATTGAGCGAAATAGATTCTTGTAATAATCAGATCATAGTAGTGTGTGCTTATGATTTAATACTGAGAAATAGTTCACTTCTAATTGTAATTCCATGTAGATCAACACTGGGAAATTTTGAGCTGTTAATGAGAAATCTGGGTTCCTGTCAAACAGCAGCAAGCAGTTAATAGTCTGTGGTGACTTCAAAGGAGATTTTCTAAAGGTTTGTGATAGGAAAAATGATCTCGATATTAAATTAAACTATTCCATAAAGTCATACCATTATTTGAAAATAGCTTTCCGCTTAAGCTAGTCAGAAAGGCTATTAAACAATCACGCAGAAAACCGTGGAGAACTACAGGGAAAGGTAAAGGGGAATGTATGCGTTCACAAAAACAAGTAGATATGTTGTAGTAATTGTACACTACAAAACCTATTCAAAACTACCAACAAAAGTTATTAAGAACTCAAGGGACATACACATAATGTTAGAAATCAGTAATTCCGAGAACAGACTTGAGACTATTTGGAGTGAAACTCGAGTCACGGCAACCAGCCACAAACGAGGGTAATACCACTGCTGAACTGAGTGGAGGGGCTACAAGTGATGAGTCACAGGCAACAAATACATTGCCCAAAAAGAAAACGCAACACCAAAATGTAATTAACGTAGAGTAATGAAATTTTGGGAATACATTTGTATAGGTAATATATTTAAGTGCTTAATATTGTAAAATTCCAGGTTAATGTAAGAAGGAGATAAACCACTGCAAATGTGGAATGCTGGTACATCTACAACCGGTGTAACCGCCATAATGTTGAATGCAAGCATGCAAACGTGTATGAACTGTGTTGTACAGGTGCCCGATGTTTGTTTGTGGGATGGACTTCCATACCTGTTGCACACGGTCTGTGAATACAGGAACGGTTAATGCTGGTTGTGAATGACGCTGGAGTTGTCGTCCGATGATGTCCAATACGTGCTCGCTTCGTGGCAGACATGGTGATCGAGCAGACTAACGCAACATGTCGGCACTCTTTGTAGAGCATGTTGGGCTAGAACAGCAGTATGTGGACGATCGTTATCCTGTTGGAAAACGCTCTGAAACTAAGTTCATGAATGGCAGCACAACAGGTCGAATTACCGACTGCAGTACAAATTTTCAGTCAGAATACATGGGATAACCACGAGAGTGCTCCTGCTGGCATACGAAATCGTACCCCAGACCATAACTCCAGGTGTAGGTCAGTGAGTCTAGGCCACAGGTTGTGTCCTTACCGACACACGGCCACCACTGTCACCGAGACAAAGCCGGCTTTCATTAGAAAACGCAACAGACTTCCACCCTGCACTACACTGACCTCTCGCTTGACATCAGTGAAGTCGCAAATGGCGGTGGTTCCGGGTCAGTCTCGCTCAGAGCAGTCCTTTGACGTGACCGGTTTGGAATAGTTCGTGTATCACTGTGGTGCCAACAGCTGTTCAAATTGTTGCTGCAGACGCAGTACAAGGCGAGAGGGCCATACGCCGAACACGATGGTCTTCCCTTTCCATGCGCTGCCTTCCCCCAAAAGCGCTACCTAGTCTACTCGCGCTCCAGCCATTTCCGAGTCAATTCTGATACACTCGCTTAACTAAAAATTGATCTCCACTCTGTATACCCTATCGTTATGCTGTTTTTACTGAGCCATTTAACAGGTTTCCTAACTATTTACGTTTCCTTCCAGCGTATTCTGACGCAATATCTCCATACTTAGCAAACATATACAACCGCTCGCTCATCTGAAGTTCTGTACCTGAAGACTGGGAACTTGTACCGGTCACAGCAAAACTCAAGAAACGAAACAGGAGTAATCTGCTGAACTACAGACCTTTATAACTAACATCGATTTGGAATAGAATATTGGAACATCCACTGTCTTCGAACATTTTGAATTATCGCCAAGAAAACGACCTGTTCACAAATAGCCAACACGGATTTTAAAAAATTTTCTTAGGAAACGCATCCAGTCTTTTTTCTCACGAAGTAATGAATGCTATCGACAGGGGCTGTCAAATTGATTCCATATTGTTAGATTTCTAGAATCCTTTTCACACCGTTCCTCATAAGCGAATTCAAATCAAATTGCGTGCCTGTGGACTATCGTCTGAGATGTGAGAGTGGATTTGTGATTTCCTGTCAGAAAGGTAACAGTTCGTAGTAATTGACGGAAAACCATGGCGTAGAACGGCAATAATATTTGGCGTTCCCTAAGAAATTGTTATAGCCCTCTGCTGTCCCTGCTCTACGTAGAATATTTAGGCGACAATCTGAGAATCCCTCTTACATTGTTGCAGATGATGATGTCATTTACCGTCTTGTAAAGGCATCAGAAGTCAAAACCAACTGGAAAATGATTTCAGCAAGTCATATCTATGGTCTAAAAGTGGCAGTTTACTCTAAATAATAAAAAGCGTGAATTCATCCACACGAGTAATAAAGTAAACCCGCTAAAGTTTGGTTCCACAATAAATCACACAAATTTTATAGCTATAAATTCTACTATATACTTACGGATTACAATTACGAATAACTTAAACTGGAAATAACATATACAAGGGTTGTAACTTAAACAGTGGAAACTTTTTATTCACAGCCGACACCAAAGAGTTACATGAGTTACATGTTTCCACCTCGCTGGCAACGGGTTCTACACAACGGTGGTGACTACTTTCAAGGACAGTCACAGGTACAAATATGTAACTCTTTTGTATTGGTTGTGAATAAATAGTTCAAATGGCCTTGAGCACTATGGGACTTAACTTCTGAGGTCATCAGTCCCCTAGAACTTAGAACTACTTAAACCTAACTAACCTAAGGACATCACACACATCCATGCCCGAGGCAGGATTCGAACCTGCGACCGTATCGGTCGCGCGGTTCCAGGCTGTAGCGCCTAGAACCGCTCGGCTACTCCGACTGGCAATAAATAGTTGCCACTATTTAAGTTCCAACCATCGTACATAATGTTGTGGGGAAAGCAAACAAAAGACAGCGATCTACTGGGAGAATAGTTACAAAATGCAACAAATTTACTAAAGAGACTGCATACCCTACGCACGTCCACACACTTTGGAATATTTTCTGTCGATGTGGGATTCCATCAGAGAAGACTGACACAGGACATCGAAGACGTTCAAATAAGGGCAGCTCGTTTTGTACGAGAGCACGAGATGGACAGAGAGAGAGGAGAAGATGGAAAGAGAGAAGGGGGAGAAGAATTGGATGGCATTGTTTGTGGGAAGAATCTAAGCAGCGAGGCCATCGGTCTCATCAGGAACCATCCTGGCATTTGCCGGGAGCGATTTAGGGAAATCACGGAAAACCTGTATCAGAATGGACGGACGCGGGATTGAACCGTCGTCCTGCCTAGTGTCAGTCCAGTGTGCTAACCACTGCGCCACCTCACACGGTACCTCGCTTTGTTTTATCCCGAAATAGGGAAGAGAGATCCACGGATATGATACGCGATTGGGAGAGCAATCATTGACACAAAGGCGTTTCTCGTTGCCGTGAGAACTTTCCTCTAAATTTGAATCACCAACTTTCTCCTCTGAATGCGAAAATATTTTACTCTCGTCAACTTAAATAGGGAGAAATGATCATCATCATAATAAAATAAGGGAACGAAGTTGCAGCATGCTGCGGGTTAAAAATAGGTCCACAACTGGTTTTATAATTGAAATAAATGATTTTTAAAATAAATGATTGTAGCTCTGTCATAAATTACATTTAGAAGTGGCTTTTTTTTATTTCTTGATGGTGACCATTTTCGGACACCTGTGTCCATTTTTCAAACCATCCGTATCGTAAGTATGACAATTGCTCCTGCAATCATGATCAACAACCGTCGTGCCGTTTTCACCGTCACTGTAGGGACATTCTTTGTACATAGGCCGTCGCATGTATTGTCATATTTACGATATGGATGGTTTGAAAATGGACACAGCTGTCCGAAACTGGTCACCATCAAGACACAAAGAAAGATACTTCAAGTGCAGCTTATAACTGAGCTACAACCATTTATTTAAAAATGAGAGAAATCATAGCTCGTTCGGAAAGATTTCCTTTTTCCCGCGGGGTTAGAGAGTGGAATGTTAGACAAGTAGCTAGAAGGTGAGTCCATGAACACTCTACAAGGCACTTAACTATGAATTGCAGAGTAATGATGTAGATGTAGATGAATTCTTTTCCTTATTTGTTTAAAACGTTAATTATCAGCTTGAACGTGCACAGTGTTATAACACCTCACTGCTACGTCACAACTGTGTCCCCAATACCTCTCCTACCTTCATTCCGCAACTGAAATACCAGATTGGATACGTCCTGCGTCTTGGCTGTACATCTGTATAACAGTGAACTTTCTGTACCTCCTTATGTATTTTAGTCGTTCGACTCTGGGACACGTTACCATGTGAAAGGTGCCTGATGCTCACTACTTCCTTTTCCTCGAAGTTTATGTTTCCGTTCGGGTATTTCGACGCTTGTGTTTTCTACTGTTCATGAGATCTTGCTCTAACCAGTTTCGATGTGTCGATACTAGTTCTCCAGTAACCTATCTCCAGGCTCAGTGTGACAAACTTAAGTCTTCCGCGAATCACCTTTGTTCTCAAGCAATAACAATCGTTCGCGTGTGTGCGTAGCATTAACACTAAAGTTAATTAAATCTTTTGTCTATGTCCAGACACACATTTTTTTATGTATCGCTGCTAGGAAATACGATCATCGCCCGTTTTAATATGTGATGTTCAGCTTTCTCTGCATTCTTGTCCACCTTTCAGTCATAGGTATCGGAGCGAATGGCACGATATTCACCATTACGATGTATGGCCTTTTTTTGCATTAGAGATTAGGTCAGGAGCACAGCCATTGATGTATTAACTTTGTTGAACACATTCTATTGAAAGATACAGAGAAAGAGAAGATAAAAAAATTATTTGCAGACAGTCAATATGTGAATGCACTCAGCACTCGTGTCGTCTTAAATGATTATGATGCAATTCTTACGCAATTCTAATTATGTGAATGTCTACTTATAACATTGCTATGGGGGACAGACGTCTAAAAAGGGTTCGTTGTCATATATTTGTCTCCACATAGTCATATTTATTGTAGATAGGGTCATTTTAGCAATCGTTGGTAAGACTAGCAATTGTTATTTCTATCCATCAAAAACAAACTTTTTTCATTACTATTTGCAATCAGCCTGACATAGCCTGTTTGATTCACCCCGCACAGAATTCCTCTCTTGTGCCAAACTCTTCTTCAATTCAGCAACTGAAATCTACGTCTTCAGTCCAGTCTCTGTCTTCCCCTCTGGTGCCTGGAAGTTAAACCCTGGTGTTTTAACAGGTTTACTATCGTAGAGTACATACTATCCCTGCTTTTTGTCAATGTTTTCAATATACTGATTACCTCGCCGATTCTGCGGAGAACCACTTCATTTCTTACCGTATCAGTAATTTTAAACATTCTTGTGTAGCACCACATCTCTAACGTTTCGAGTCTCTTCTATTCCGGCTTTTCCACAGTCCATGTTTCACTGCCAAAGAATGCTGTGCTCAGAACCTACATTCTAAGAAACCTCTTCTTCAAATTAAGGCCTATGTTTCGTACCAGCGAACTTCTGTTGTCCAGCAATGCTCTTTTGCCAGTGCTAGCTTACTTTTTATGTTATCCTTGCTCCGTCCATCATGGGTTATTTTGCTGCCTTGGTAGCAGAACTCCTTAACTTAATCTACTTCGGGACTATCAATTCTGATGTTAGGTTTCTCGCTGCTCTCGTTTCTGCTACTTCTCATGACTTTCGTCTTTCTTCGATTTTCTCTCAATCCATATCTTTTACCCATTAGACTATTCATTCCATTCAACAGGGCCTGTAGTAGTTCTTGACTTTCACTCAGGATAGCAATATCATCAAAGAATCTCATCATTCATATCCTTTCACCTTGAATTTTATTTCCACTTTTGAACCTTTCTTGTATTTCCGTCATTGCTTCTTCGACGTTCCTTTTTAATCCAAGCACTTCGTTCTTGGTTATTTTTCATTTACTCGATCGGCATTTGCAGGTTGAAATATTAAACTAGGACATTACAGCATTAAAATGAAACAGTCAGCATTACTTAATTACATAATGCAAA
Source organism: Schistocerca nitens (assembly GCF_023898315.1). Classification (NCBI taxonomy): domain Eukaryota; kingdom Metazoa; phylum Arthropoda; class Insecta; order Orthoptera; family Acrididae; genus Schistocerca; species Schistocerca nitens. The sequence goes on from NC_064615.1 coordinate 830,653,850, forward strand.
ATACAGAATTTTATACAATATGACTAATTTTTTAAGCCCCTGAATGGCATTCTCCGTGAGGTTATGTATATGCTCCAGTTCCGCATTAAAACCATGCACAGTGCACTCGATCAAGTGGGCCATTGATTGGCTGAGTCCACATTCGCACTGAGAGTCGTAGTCGTAGTCCACAGTCTTTTGGAAAGCTTAAAGCCCTCTATTGGTATGCTTGGGTAAGTAACCAGTTCACTGTTCCATCGCAGGCACTCCTGTCTGTGATACAGCGTCAAGGGTAACCGCAGCCACGGTCTCCGAGCTGATAGTCCGTGCTGCTGCAAACGTCGTCGAACTGTCTGTGCAGATGGTTGTTGTCTCGCAAACGTCCCCATGTGTTGACTCAGGGATCGAGACGTGGCTGTACGATCCGTTACAGCCATGCGGATAAGATGCCTGTCACCTCGACTGCTAGTGATACGAGGCCGCTGGGATCCAGTTCGGCGTTCCGTATTACTCTCCTGAACCCACCGATTCCGTATTCTGCTAACAGTCATTGGATCTCGACCAACGCGAGCAGCAATGTCGCGATACGATAAACAGCAATCGCGATAGGCTACAATCCGACCTTTATCAAAGTCGGAAACGTGATGGTACGCATTTCTCCTCCTTACACGCGGCATCACAACAACGGTTCACCAAGCAACGCCGGTCAACTGCTGTTTGTGTGTGAGAAATCGGTTGGAAACTTTCCTCATGTCAGCAAGTTGTGTCGCCACCGGCTCCAACCTTGTATGAATGCCCTGAAAAGCTAATCATTTGCATATCACAGCATCCTCTTCCCGTCCGTTAAATTTCGCGTCTATAACACGTCATCTTCGTGGTGCAGCAATTTAAATGGCCAGTAGCGTATCAGAATAGTGATCCGCTCATAGTTCCCTGGTAGTGGAGGAATACGGTTTACTGTTCTCTCTGCGAGAGTCCGAAATGTTCCCAGTTAGGCTGTTTTAGATTCCATCGTGAGACTGGAGGGCTTTCTATGGCAGGAATTGACAGTCCCACTTCGACGATCACAGGTCGGTGTTGGCTTCTAGGGAACTTCGGTAACAGCCGTCTTTCCGGTTGGAGTAGGCTTCCTTTTGCTCTCCTTGTAACGAAGGTCAGGTCAGGTGTTGTTTGTGATCCCCATGCTTCTGATGAAAAAGTCGCTCCGTCTTTTGGATCGTACATTAGGTGGAGATCTCTCCCCTCAGCCCAGTTACTCAGTCTTTCACCTTCTCTATTGCACCGTGAATAACCCCATTTAGTGTGATGCGAATTGATTCAAAATGGCTCTGAGCACTATGGGACTTAACATCTGTAGTCATCAGTCTCCTAGAACTTAGAACTACTTAAACCTAACTAACCTAAGGACATTACACACATCCATGCCCGAGGCAGGATTCGAACCTGCGACCGGAGCGGTTCCAGACTGAAGCGCCTAGAACCGCACGGCCACACAGGCCGGCCGATGCGAACTGAAATCGCCAGCGTATAGAGGGGGGTGTTCGGCTTTGGGCAGTATCTACAGTGGCCAAAGTTCAGATGGAGGTTTGTACACATTGTAAAGAGTTATTTCTTTTACATTGATTCCCATGGCATGTTCTGGTTGTTCTAGCTCTGAATTATTTCCTGTAAGATTTTGTTGGAGCAGGGCTGCTAGGCCATGTTTGTCATGTCCCTTGGCTCTGAGCACTATGCGACTTAACTTCTGAGGTCATCAGTCGCCTAGAACTTAGAACTAATTAAACCTAACTAACCTAAGGACATCACACACATCCATGCCCGAGGCAGGATTCGATCCTGCGACCGTAGCGGTCGCTCGGTTCCTAGAACCGCACGGCCACACCGGCCGGCTTGTCATGTCCCTTGTATTCAACCAATGTAAAACCAGGGATTTTAAGTTTCGAAATCGTTGTGAGTAGCCTGTTTGTACGTTGGCAGCGCTGTAGACTACGTTAATATCGCTGACAGCGCTCTGTGCCCTCGGCAAGAGATTCTGTGGTCTGATGGACTAACAGTTAGCGAGTGGATAGGGAAGTGTATGGACATGATTTTCTTAGTGGAGACTGTGTTGGTAGGACACGCAATGTAAAGCGAGATGAAATGATGTGTTCATAAGAAAACGTACAAGGAAATTTATGAGAGGGATGTTGTTGATAATGTTCGGGGAGTGCAATTATTGACAATTATATAATTTTTGGAACTGAATGTCACATGAATAAGGTTAAATTTTCTAAATACATTGTTTGCTCTTCAACAAAATCTTTCTTTTTGCTAACCATATGTCTCCTAGTAGTTAGAGTCTATGGTAGTGAGAATCTTTTTATTTAACTGGCTGTTATTGCTACTTGCTGTAATTGCTGTAGTTCGTGTTATGAAGAGTTTCTATGAGGTAAGTGCCTTATGAAGAAGAATGGGGTTTCCACTATCGGGATTCTTGATTTAAATGAGTTTAGGCAATTAACAGAGTTGGAGGTAGTTTCATATTTCTTTAATTTCATATTTTTTGGATTTGTACTGTTGTTAGGATTTCTTGCAATTCAGGGCCATTCTTTTGTGTTAATTATTGGAAGCCATGTAGTCAATGTATAGCAGTCAGATTGCGTTGGGCTTGTATATTGTAGATAATAAATGAATAGGTTAAGTTTGAGTTGTCTTCCTCACGGAAAATTCTGTAGGTCAGTGTTCAATAACAAAATAATTAAATAGTTAGTTTCATCGTTTCCTTCGACACATGGGTTTCTTGTAAAAACATTACATTTACTCCGTCCCTTACTAAGATTTTTTCCAGGATTTCTCCTTTCGTCTTCGCATATCCTTCTATATTGAGATGGGACATACATAATCTCTTAATGTCCCACTTGTTCCCGCCGCGGCGGGCTCTCCTACTTCTCGTTCGCCTTTGCTTGGACCGGGAGGCACTCGCGCGTTCGATCGCTGTTTTTATGCAGATTCTTCGCCGCTGAGTTATGACGCGGCGTTGCCCAGGTGCACCATCGGGTAGGTGATCTACACTCTTACTGTTCCCTCTTGGTTCTTGTGCACATTGTATATTGCCCATCTTTCCCGACAGCTTACTCCCATTATTCTCAGGATTTCGATCAAGTTGGGCTATTTTATATTGTCTAGCGCTTTTTCCAGGTCGACAAATGCTGTAAACATTTCTTAATTTTCATTCAGTTTTGCTTCCCTTATAAACTGCAACTTTAGAATCGCCTCTCTGATGCCTTACTTTCCCTGGTCGTCGTCTAACAGATCCTCAATTTTCTTTTCCATTCTTCTGTATATTATTGTTGTCAGTAGCTTGGATGTATGAGCTGTTATGCTGTATGTGCGATGATTCTCGCACTTGTTGGCTCTTGTTACCTTCGCAAGTGTTTCATATTTTTCCGAAAGTCTTACGATATCGCTAGTGTCATGTATTATACACACTAACTTGAATAGTCGTTTTGTTGTCACTTCCCGGAATAATTTCAGAAATTCCGATGGAATGTTATGTATCCCTTCTCCCTTATTTTATCTTAAGTCGTCCAAAGCTCTTCTAAATTCTGATTCTAATACTGAATGCCCTATCTGTTCAATAAAGGACCCCTGTTTCTTTTTCTATCACTTCGTCAGACAAGTCTCCCCCTCATAGAGGACTTAAGTGTATTCCCACCTACCCGCCCTCTCCTCTGCATTTTCCACTGGGATTCCCATTGTACTTATTATGTTACCACCCTTGCTTTTAGTATCGCCGAAGGTTATTTTGGCTTCTTTAAATGCTGAATCAGTCCTTCAGACAATCATTTCTTTTTCGATTTCTGCACATTTTTCATTCAGCCATTTCGCGTTAGCTTCCCTGTACTTTCTGTTGGTTTTCCTCCAAAGTGACTTGTATTTCTATATTTCTAAATTTCCCTAAGCATTTCTGTACTTCCTTCTTTCGTCGATCAACTGAAGTATTTCTTCTGTTAGGCATGGTTTCTTCGCAATTAGCTTCCTTGTACCTACCTTTTTTCCTTTCCCACTTTTGCGATTTCTCTTCAAGTGGTCAGCCTTCTGAGCTGGTATCTACATCCTCAGAGAACTTCAAGTGTATTTCTTAAGCCTTTGCTACTTCCGTACCCCACTTGTTTTTGCACACTGATAATTTCTAACTAGTCCCTTAAGCTTCAGCTGATTCTTCATTCTTACTAAATTGTAATCTGAGACTATATCTGCTCCTGGATATGCTTACTATCCAATATCTGATTTCGGAATCTCTATCTGACCATAATGAAATCCACCTAGAATATTCCAGTATCTTCGGCCCTTTTCCAAGTACTCCTCATCGTCTTGTGATTGTTGAACGGAGTATTCGCTATTACCAGCTGAAATTTGTTGCGTAACTCAATTAGTCTGCCGGCCGCGGTGGCCGTGCGGTTCTAGGCGCTTCAGTCAGGAGCCGCATGACTGCTACGGTCGCAGGTTCGAATCCTGCCTCGGGCATGGATGTGTGTGGTGTCCTTAGGTTAGTTAGGTTTAAGTAGTTCTAAGTTCTAGGGCACTGATGACTTCAGATGTTGAGTCCCATAGTGCTCAGAGCCATTTGAACCAATCAGTCTTTCCACCCTCTCATTCCTTATTCCATATTCTCCCGTAACTCTTTCTTCTACCGCTCCTTCTACAATGGTATTCCAATCCTCTCCTCAATCATCTCCTTTCACGTACCGAATTACCCGTTCAACATCCTCATATACTTTCTCTGTCTCTTCAGCTTCTGCTTGCGACGTCGGCCTGTATACCTCAACTATTGTTGTCGGTGTTGGCTTGCTTGCGCCTCTGATGAGGACATCCATATCACTGAACTGTTCACAGTAAGTCACCATCTACTGTACCTTCCTATTCATAACGAATCATACTCCTGTTATACCATTGTCTGCTGCTGTTGATGTTACCTATATTCATCTAGCCAGAAATCCGTGTCTCCTTTCCATTTCATTTCACTGACACACTGTATCAAGATTGAACCTTAGTATTTCCCTTTTCATTCTCTAGCTTCCCTACCAAGTTCAAGCTCCCGATATGCTATGCCCCACCTCATATAACGTTACCCTTTCGTAGGTTATTCAGTCTTTTTCTCATGGTAACTTCACCATTGGCGATCCCCTTCCAGAAATTCGAATGGGGAAGTATTCTGGAATCCTTTGTCAATGGAGATGTCATCATGACACTTTTCTAATTACGAGCCACATATCCTGAGAATACACATTATATCTTTAATGACGTGGTTGCTGTTACCTTTTGCATCGTCAAGCGCATTGCTGATTCTTACGTCTTTCAGGGGCAGTTTCCCACCCCAAGGGCAATAGAGTGCCCTGAACCTTTGTACGTTCCTCTGCTGTCTTTGACGAGGCCATTGACAGAACAAGGGTGATAGTATGTCAAAAGTCTTCGGGCGCCATTCTTAACAATATTTATCTGAAGGCAAGCAGTTGCAAGCTTTTAACTCGGAACCTATGATGCTTTGATTACTAATCAAAGATGCTATCCCATTTTTTTATTATTTTTCTCGGTATTTGATCCGGCTGGAATATCACATCACACACCTTCAAGCTCATTTGATTACTTCCCTCAATATTCTTTTTCTTTTTTAATTAGAGATGGCGGCCTGCTCTCTGACCGAACACACAGCTACAGTGACGGCAGCCCTTAGAGCACGCGCAACCTTTTAAGCTTGTGTTACTACGTGCATAGGTACTTGTGATTCCACACAGTGCAATAGGCCCTCCAATGATGCGAACACTAATTTGCTTGGAAGCTGATTTTTGTGGTATCGGTTACTTTATTCAGTTCCACATTATTATAATTCTTCAATTATAACTTTTCGTGGAGTGGAAGGTTAATATTTTATGGAGTCTGAATCAAATATTTAAGATGATGTGGCCTGCGTTTGTAAAGTTCAGTGTAGCCTGGACCGTCCCCATCTGGGTGTAAGGTTCTTCAGTTGTCTTTAAAGTCAATCCATTCTTTTTTATCCTCACATCCAAAGTATTCATTTCCCAGAACCAGATTATTCTTTTTATTTGATATGTTTCAGTGCACCACGCTGGTGGGCCGGCGACTTTTCGTTCTCGTACAAAGATCAGACACAGAGTCGTGGTCACTCTGACGAACTGCCACTCAACTACAGCCCCGGAACTGTGACTTATAAATAATAATAGCAATAATAATAAGGAGAATCTCTCTCCGCATGCCAATTAGTTTTCAGGTGCTGATAAAAAAAATTTATAGCGTCCTACGTTCGTCTGCTGGCTGAAGCAATGAGACATTGTGTCCTGTTGCCTCACTCACCTAATGCCATATTGTCTACAAAACAAATTATTATTGGAAGTGTTAATGCTTGACAGCTAACCATCGTCTGAATCGTGAATTTATGTGTACACACAAAAGGGGGAGAGTGCCGCTCAGCACAGCTGGACGCTGCATGTGGAAAGCTAACACTTTTCGGAGTAATATATTGTATTCACAAACCTATTGATTTACGCGCTGCTTACACGTATCAGATACGCAGCCCTTCGTTTCTATATGCTGTTCTGATTGTATGAAAATATGCTGTGAGATTATTTTCTACATACTTTCGTGTACCAACGCTTTCCTAAGTTTGTTCTTGTCGGGATTAGAAATTTTATTCTGCATGACTTCATTGTATCAAGGGTAATTTGTCAATAACAATGTCAGCAGTTTATGCTTACACACACACACACACACACACACACACACACACACACACACACACACACACAGAGAGAGAGAGAGAGAGAGAGAGAGAGAGAGAGAGAGAGAGAGAGAGATTAACTAATACGAACCATAGCATTCCCAGTTGTAAATTTTCTATGCAAATAGTTTTATACATGAAGTTCTCCATGGTTGCAGACGACAAAACGTGAACGGAAAACAACTGCAACGCAAAACATAGAGAACAACAAAAACCATAGCTTGTGGTAAAAGGTAAATATAAAAAAATCTTGTCTGTTTCCAAATTTGTGAATACTTTCTTAGAACCTGAAATTTATATTTGTAAAGATAGTAACGGGAATTTTTCTAATTGTTTAATAGAAAGAAAAATAAACCGCTGATGATGATGATGATGATGATGATGATGATGATGTAACTTGAACGATACATGCAAACAAGTTTATTATGTGACTAACCTAGCGCCCGATATTTCACTCGCTTGGATCTTATGGCCCGCACAGATTTCTGTTTCGTTTCCCTTTAATCGAAGTTTTATGTTGTTCACAAATTGCAACTCCTTCTAATGTAAGGCGCAGAAGCATGGCCTTTACCAAATGTACTTTTGACCAAAGAGCAATTCTGATCGCTGGAGTCCGAGATCTGCGTTAATCATACCTCTTGCGGTCTTGTGGTGGTATTTCCATAGAAACTCCATAGCACATATTTCTTTACATACAAATTTTCACAGACTTACCTTTAAATTTTTTAATATAACGTTGTTCTATTTTAAAATTGTCTTAATAGAGACATATTTTCAAAAAGTCTTTCATCCTCTATTTCACCCCCTAAGGTGTGTTGTTTCTAACAATCCCTTTTTAAACGATGCCTGTGGTATAAGATCCATACCCACTCCAAATTTCAAGTTTCTATTCTTGGCCGTTGATGCTGGACTATGATGAGTCAGTGAATCACTCTGGCCATATTCAGCCCCCATTAGGGGTTGAATTTCCAAAAGCAGAAGCTAAATAGCGAGTGTCACAGATATAGCTTTAAAAATGCTTTCACGATTAAATATTTTCATAAAAAATTTCACCTCCTCACCTATCCAAATACAGTGAAATGCATATTTTATTGTTTCTAACAGAGAATGAAAATACAAATTTTCATAGATTTATCTTCAAAAGCGCTTGTCTAATGAAATTTCCGTAAAAGCTTTCACCGCCTATTTAACACCTATAGAGGTTCAAGTTTCCAAAAACAGTGAAACATGCATTTTTTTCTAATTTCCAACTGTGAGGTCAAATTGAAATTGTCTTAGATTTGGCTTTAAAAATGCTGTCATAATGAAATATTTCGTAAACCATGTCCTTAGGTGTTGAATTTCCAAAAACACTGCAACACATATTTTTTTTGTTTCTAACCAAGAAGTCGAATACCAATTTTCATAGATCTACCTTTAAAAATACTTTAGTCGTTCTTCAATAATGATCGATTTTCAAAAAAATTTTCGCCAACACTTGTACATCCATAGGGGTTAAATTTCAAAAACGCTTGAACACGTATTTCTTTATTGATGATTGAGAAATCAAATACCAATTTTAGTAAGCCTGACATCAAAATTTCCTTCATACAAAAATGTTTTCGATAAAGCGTTCATCTCTTATTTCACCATCTCCCCCCACCACCCCCCCACCCCAACCTAGGTGGAATTTCGAAAAATCCCTTCTTAAACTATGCCTACAGTATAAGACTAACACTCTCTGCAAATTTCACGTTGCTATTCTTAATGGTTTGGGGTGGGCGATGACGACTCAGTGAGTGAGGTGAGGTGTGAGTGAGTGAGTGAGTGAGTCAGTCAGTCGCGACATTCCAGAATGAGATTTTCACTCTGCAGCGGAGTGTGCGCTGATATAAGACTCCCTGGTAGATTAAAACTGTGTGCCGGGCCGAGATTTATATATAGCAATTATCGCCACACTGTAACTTTTGTGTGGTAAGGAAACTTGAATAGAAAAGTTAAGGTACATAGTAGAATCACTTCGACAGAAAATACTCCGTCAATAAAATCAACAGCTAAAAATGGTGCCTGAAGTGGGCTCAAGTAGGTAACGTGCAGCCCTCTGCTCAGGTTGCCTCTATGTGGTGCTAAACAAACAGCGGAGGAGCGAAACAAAATTGAAACAAGTATTCCGCTCCAGTAGCCGCGTTGACACCAGTTTAATTAATCGCCGTTTACAGTAGGTGGCTGGGGTACTTTTACGGAAAGTCCCAGCGCGCACCGTACGTGTGAGGCGGGAAGCGGACGCACTAGAGGGCAGGGTGGCGCTGTGTTTAATTGCGCGTGCACTGAGCCCGCCTGATTGGCGGCCACTGTTATTGGCAGCTATTCAGCGTGCGTGCGTACGCAGTGCACTGCCTGTGGCGCCGTCAATTGTGTGTGTGTGTGTGTGTGTGTGTGTGTGTGTGTGTGTGTGTGTGTGTCGCAGCTCACAGCGCCGGTGTGGGTGTTAAATAATACACCCGACACATTTCGGGTGCTTTACTTTAAAAATATATGCTGTTGAAGCGACGTACATTTTCATATGCAAGTGCCGTCCTATATGCGCTGTGCTTTGCGCCTGTGTAATGACTTCGAAATATCGTACTAAAATAATGCGCCATTACTAGCGTCTGCTCAATTTTTTATTTTGAATACTCAGACGTCTTATTAGATCCTGCCCATTACATCGCAAATCAACCTAGAGTAGCTGGATATTCCATTTCTTTTTATTTTGCCCACAGTTATTTTGCTGTCGCTATAACAAAAGTCACTGCCAGAATCCAGCTGTTCTGTGAACACGAGGAACTCCATCGGTGTTTAGATTGACGCTAATTCTATCATCCCAGATAGCTTACACCCATGAAGTTAATAGGCTACTAGAAAGGACCCGTGGTCTAGGGGAGCCGGCACGGTATCTCAGCGTGTTCGGTCAGAGAGCCGGTTGGCCTCTGTAGTAAAAAACTGAGTTGAAGGATCAACAAACGAACTTGAACGGATGTCATGTAACGTCCGCAACGACCAAACACAACGATCGAAAAAAAAAAAAAAGGGGTAGCGTCTTTGATTCATAATCAAAACGTCTTCGGTCCCGGGTTCGATCCCCGCCACTGCCTAAATTTTGATAAATAATCAGCATAGGCGGCCGAAGACTTCTGGCATAAGAAGTCAGCCTCATTCTGCCAACGGCCTTGTCAAAGAGGGCGGAGGAGCGGATAGACGTTCAGGGCACTCTCTTGTCCTAGGGGTGGGAAATTGCCCCTAAAGGCGTTAGAATCAGCAATGACCAACGACATGAGGATGCAGAAGGCAATGGAAACCACTGCATTAAAGACACTTAACGTGTATCAACAGGACATGTGGCCTGTAATTGAAGAACTGTCATGATGATCTCTCCATTGGCAAAAGATTCCGGAATAGTCCCCCATTCGGATATCCGGGAGGGGACTGCCAAGGGGGAGGTTACCATGAGAAAGAGACTGAATAATCAACGAAAGGATAACGTTCTACGAGTCGGGGCGTGGAATGTCAGAAGCTTGAACGTGGTAGGGAAACTAGAAAATCTGAAAAGGGAAATGCAAAAGCTCAATCTAGATATAGTAGGGGTCAGTGAAGTGAAGTGGAAGGAAGACAAGGATTTCTGGTCAGGTGAGTATCGGGTAATATCAACAGCAGCAGAAAATGGTATAACAGGTGTAGGATTGGTTATGAATAGGAAGGTAGGTCAGAGAGTGTGTTACTGTGAACAGTTCAGTGACCGAGTTGTTCCAATCAGAATCGACAGCAGACCACCACCGACAATGTTAGTTCAGGTATACATGCCGACGTCGCAAGCTGAAGATGAACAGATAGAGAAAGTGTATGAGGATATTGAAAGGGTAATGCAGTATGTAAAGGGGGACGAAAATCTAATAGCCATGGGCGACTGGAATGCTGTTGTAGGGGAAGGAGTAGAACAAAAGGTTACAGGAGAATATGGGCTTTGGACAAGGAATGAAAGAGGAGAAAGACTGAGTTCCGTAACAAGTTTCAGCTAGTAATAGCGAATACCCTGTTCAAGAATCACAAGAGGAGGAGGTATACTTGGAAAAGGCCAGGAGATACGGAAAGATTTCAATTATATTACATCATGGTCAGACAGAGATTCCGAAATCAGATACTGGTTTGTAAGGCGTACCCAGGAGCTGATATAGACTCGGATCACAATATAGTAGTGATGAAGAGTAGGCTGAAGTTCAAGACATTAGTCAGGAAGAATCAATACGCAAAGAAGTGGGATACGGAAGTACTAAGGAATGACGAGATACGTTTGAGGTTCTCTAACGCTATAGATACAGCAGTAAGGAATAGCGCAGTAGGCAGTACAGTTGAAGAGTAATGGACATCTCTAAAAAGGGCCATTACAGAAGTTGGGAAGGAAAACATACGTACAAAGAAGGTAGCTGCGAAGAAACCATGGGTAACAGAAGAAATACTTCAGTTGATTGATGAAAGGAGGAAGTACAAACATGTTCCGGGAAAATCAGGAATACAGAAATACAGTCCGCTGAGGAATGAAATAAATAGGAAGTGCAGGGAAGCTAAGACGAAATGGCTGCAGGAAAAATGTGAAGACATCGAAAAAGATATGATTGTCGGAAGCACAGATTCAGCATACAGGAAAGTCAAAACAACCTTTGGTGACATTAAAAGCAACGGTGGTGACATTAAGAGTGCAACGGGAATTCCACTGTTAAATGCAGAGGAGAGAGCAGATAGGTGGAAAGAATACACTGAAAGTCTCTATGAGGGTGAAGATTTGTCTGATGTGATAGAAGAAGAAACAGGAGTCGATTTAGAAGAGATAGGGGATCCCGTATTGGAATTTAAAAGAGCTTTGGAGGACTTACGGTCAAATAAGGCAGAAGGGATAGATAACATTCCATCAGAATTTCTAAAATCATTGGGGGAAGTGGCAACAAAACGACTATTCACGTTGGTGTGTAGTATGGCGATATACCATCTGACTTTCGGAAAAGCATCATCCACACAATTCCGAAGACGGCAAGAGCTGACAAGTTCGAGAATTATCGCACAATCAGCTTAACAGCTCATGCATCGAAGCTGCTTACAAGAATAATATACAGAAGAATGGAAAAGAAAATTGAGAATGCGCTAGGTGACGATCAGTTTGGCTTTAGGAAAAGTAAAGGGACGAGAGAGGCAATTCTGACGTTACGTCTAATAATGGAAGCAAGGCTAAAGAAAAATCAAGACACTTTCATAGGATTTGTCGACCTGGAAAAAGCGTTCGACAATATAAAATGGTGCAAGCTGTTCGAGATTCTGAAAAAAAGTAGGGGTAAGCTATAGGGAGAGCCGGGTCATATACAATATGTACAACAACCAAGTGGGAATAATAAGAGTGGACGATCAAGAACGAAGTGCTCGTATTAAGAAGGGTGTAAGACAAGGCTGTAGCCTTTCGCCCCTACTCTTCAATCTGTACATCGAGGAAGCAATGATGGAAATAAAAGAAAGGTTCAGGAGTGGAATTAAAATACAAGGTGAAAGGATATCAATGATACGATTCGCTGATGACATTGCTATCCTGAGTGAAAGTGAAGAAGAATTAAATGATCTGCTGAACGGAATGAACAGTCTAATGAGTACACAGTATGGTTTGAGAGTAATTAGAAGTAGTAGAAATGAGAACAGCGAGAAACTTAACATCAGGATTGATGGTCACGAAGTCAATGAAGTTAAGGAATTCTGCTACCTAGGCATTAAAATAACCAATGACGGACGGAGCAAGGAGGACATAAAAAGCAGACTCGCTATGGCAAAAAAGGCATTTCTGGCCAAGAGAAGTCTACTAATATCAAATACCTGCCTTAATTTGAGGAAGAAATTTCTGAGGATGTACGTCTGGAGTACAGTATTGTATGGTAGTGAAACATGGTCTGTGGGAAAACCGGAACAGAAGAGAATCGAAGCATTTGAGATGTGGCGCTATAGACGAATGTTGAAAATTAGGTGGACTGATAAGGTAAGGAATGAGGAGGTTCTACTCAGAATCGGAGTGGAAAGGAATATATGGAAAACACTGATAAGGAGAAGGGACAGGATGATAGGACATCTGCTAAGACATGAGGGAATGACTTCCATGGTACTAGAGGGAGCTGTAGAGGGCAAAAACTGTAGAGGAAGACAGAGATTGGAATACGTCAAGCAAATAATTGAGGACGTAGGTTGCAAGTGCTACTCTGAGATGAAGAGGTTAGCACAGGAAAGGAATTCGTGGCGGGCCGCATCAAACCAGTCAGTAGACTGATGACCAAAAAAAAAAAGAAAAATAAACTGCCGCACACATTGGAAAAGTTATCTCATAACATCCCGAACTCCTCAGGGTCACTGGCCGGAGTGGCCGTGCGGTTCTAGGCGATACAGTCTGGAACCGCGCGACCACTACGATCGCAGGTTGGAATCCTGCCTCGGGCATGGATGTGTGTGATGTCCTTAGGTTGGTTAGGTTTAAGTAGTTCTAAGTTCTAAGGGACTTATGACTTCAGAAGTTAAGTCCCACAGTGCTCAGAGCCATTTGATCCATTTCCTCAAGGTCCTTTCTTACTGCTCGTCGTTAGAGGACCTGGGCATGTCAGTTGAATTATTTACTTTAGTGGTTGTTGAAGGATAGAGTTTGGTCTATATGTAGTAAACATAAGATTTATTGAAACTTCCTGGCAGATTAAAACTGTGTGCCCGACCGAGACTCGAACTCGGGACCTTTTCCTTTCGCGTGCAAGTGCTCTACCATCTGAGCTGCCGAAGCACGCCTCACGCCCGGTACTCTCAGCTTTACTTCTGCCAGTACCTCGTCTCCTACCTTCCAAACTTTACAGAAGCTCTCCTGCGAACCTTACAGAACTAACACTCCTGAAAGAAAGGATATTGCGGAGACATGGCTTAGCTGCAAGTTTCGCAGGAGAGCTTCTGTAAAGTTTGGAAGGTAGGAGACGAGGTACTGGCAGAAGTAAAGCTGTGAGTACCGGGCGTGAGTCGTGCTTCGGTAGCTCAGATGGTAGAGCACTTGCCCGCGAAAGGAAAAGGTCCCGAGTTCGAGTCTCGGTCGGGCACACAGTTTTAATCTGCCAGGAAGTTTCATATCAGCGCACACTCCACTGCAGAGTGAAAATCTCATTCTGATAAGATTTATTGTGACAACATGCAATCTACTGAAAACTGAACATCGAGAGCATAAAAAGCTTGAGAATGAATTTTACATAAAGAATATATATCAGTGATGAGAAAAATGAATTGTTATTGGAGTCGCCACGAGCATGACGGTTCAGATGCTACTCTGATACATAAAGGACACGAAATACGTTTGCAATCGTGGTTGCAAAACTTAATAAAATGGAGGAAATTGTGCAATGACGCCACTAAAGGTTCCCACGTAGATCATTATAGCAAATGTGTAAGCAGGAAGCCGGCTGGAGTGGCCTAGCGGTTCTAGGCGCTACAGTCTGGAACCGCGCGATCGCTACGGTCGCAGGTTCGAATCCTGCCTCGGGCATGGATGTGTGTGTTGTCCTTAGGTTAGTTAGGTTTAAGTAGTTCTAAGTTCTAGGGGACTTATGACCTCAGAAGTTTAGTCCCATAATGGTCAGAGCCATTTGAACCATTTTTTTGTATGCAGGATTCCGTCTGTTATCATCAATATCCACTGATAATATTAGGACAGAAATGGACAGGATATTACGCAAACCTAATCCACCTAACAGTAATTTGTCTCAAGTGGAAAGGAAGTCGCTGAGGAGATCAATGCCGCCACCACCACTGTACTTAAACAGCTGACAAAGGTAATGCTCCAATTTTGTTGAAGAGTGAAGATTACCCCAGGGAGATTAGTGACCTTTTGGATCCAACTGCTTACAAAAAGCTTCAGAAGAATCCAACAACGAAAGTTTTGAGAACCACCAGTCAACTGATAAAACCGTCTTCTTTCTCTTTGGACAATAAAAAACAGATCTGCAGAACCGAAGCTTATCCATCCAGGCTGTATAGCCTACCAAAGGTGCGTAAGCCAGATGTTCCTTTGAGATCGACTGTGAGGCCATAGAATCCCCTACCCATGAGGTGTCCCGGTTTCTCGCCTCTTTGTTGCAGCCATATGTTGGCAGAACTGACAGTTACATTAAAACCTCTGTGCATTTTATTGAAAAACTGAAGGAGATTAACGTCAGCCCAAGTGATATTCTTGTCAGCTTTGATATAATATCCCTGTTAACTATGGTTCCTGTAAACGAAGCTATTCGTACATACCAGATATTTATCCGGCTGACATTGTGGCTTTATTTAGATACTGACTTACGACAACTTATTTCCAGTGCAACATAGAATTTTAAGAACAAATCGATGATGTGGCTATGGGAAGCCCTCTTGTTGTTGTCTACTTATGGAGTTCTTCGAAGTTTGTAGTATGGACTTATGGTTAAGAGGAGCTGGGTGTCTTCCTGGTGCACCTCAATGGTATTAACTCAAAGATACAGTTCACAATAGAAAAAACAGAGCAATTGTCAATTTAATTTTCTGGATATATCTGTAATTAAACGGGGGGACGGGACTCTGGGCCATAAGACATTCAGAAAGGACACACACACTGATCGATACCTCTGCAAGGAATCAGATAATCATCCCAGGCACAAAAGAGGTGTCATTAAAATATTGTTGGACAGAGCCAATAAAATCTGCGAGCCGCTTTATTTGCAGATTGAATTAAGTCATTTACCGTCGGCCTTCAAGAAAAATGGATATGATAGTAAGGAGATTGATCGAGCGCTCCATCAAAGTAGAGACGAAGTCGGAAGTACTGAGCGACAACGGCCGCCGTATTGAAAAGTTTTTCTCCTGTTCGTTAATGAAATTACACATCGCATCGGGAAATTTTTGACCAATTATTAAGTCGAAACGATCTTTAGATCCACCAAGAAGATTAATGAATATTTAAGAACCCAAAAGATGCACAGCACCCCCTGGCAACACCTGGGGTGTACAATGTTCCGTGCAACTGAGGACGAGTGTACACTGGAACAATGAAAAGAAGTGTCAAACCTCGCATAGCCGAACACAAAAGGAACAGTCAACTGGGACATACCGAAAAATCTGACGTAGCAAAACATGTTTTTCGAGGTTTGAAATGAGAAGTAAAATTTAGTGAAACGAGCGTTCTAGCAAGAAAACAACATTGTCATGCAAGCACATATAGAGAAGCAATGGAGATTCGTAAACACCATAATAATTTTAATAGAAAAGAAGAAGGGTTCAAGTTAGATGAAACACGGATGTCGACTTTGCAACAACAGAACGATAATCGTTTATTTTTACTCGAGAATGATAAAACCATCCAGAGATAGTCAGTCGGTACCACGTGCCCTATGGTGGTGCCCTCTATGCACTCTATAAATACGAGTGCCTCTCAAGCCTTACTGGCTGTAGCCGTTTCCCATCGGAAGGTGTACCTGCAATTAGAGACTGAATGTCAGGGAGCAGTTTTACACACCGACCATGGCCTCTCAGTCCGGAAGTTTGACCTGAAGAAAACTTTATAATTATTAAAAAAAGAGTATGAATATGAAGAGAGCACACACAAAAAGTGGTTCAAATGGCTCTGAGCACTATGTGACTTAACTTCTGAGGTCGTCAGTCTCCTAGAACTTAGAACTAATTAAACCTAACTAAGCTATGGACATCACACACATCCATGCCCGAGGCAGGATTCGAACCTGCGACCGTAGCGGTCGTTCGGCTCCAGACTGTAGCGCCTAGAACCGTACGACCACTCCGCCCGGCGAGAGCACACAACTTGTCAATAAAAAAAGTAAGGAACAGAAAGAATCATCACCATACAGGTGAACTCCAGTGACTTAATTCAATACCAAAACAAAACACAAATTGTTACGGAAAGGAGCCCTTTTAAAACAAGAATTAGATATCACAAAACATGCTTACTAGTGCGTGAAACGCGCATGTCAAATTATGGAAACTGCAAGTGGAAAATGGGAATGAACTACTCTCCCTTTCTACCAGAATCATCGAAGTCGGATGTGCGCATTGCAGATGCGGCTTTAATGCAACTGCAGTTGAGATGGCTTCACACGAGTGACCATGTACCGTGCTATAATGGCTGTTAGTTGCTGGAATGAGCCGATGTGACGTGTAATCGCGAGTGGTGGATCTCATCATCTTCCTGATTACCGATCGCAGATGCCAGTAAGTTCAGACTTCGAAAACCTGGCAGATAGCAAAGTGAAGGAAAATGCGTGCAAGTTCGGTAATCGAAGTAGAAGAAAGTCCAAAGTGCTCATGAGAATTAGAAAACAGAATAGAATCAGACTGAGATTCAGAATGCGAGTGACTCTCTAAATATCCATGGAAAAGGCCTTGGTGCTCCTCCGATAAGCCATCTGGAAGTCCGTTCATCAGATCACACCATAACGTAAAATGAGCCTGATGTTTTTGGATACGAGAACCGACTGTCACACTGTTCTAACGGCCAGAATCCTTTGTCGGAAATTCTGAAGACTTTGTACACCAATGCAGAGTGTTCCCACAGCAAGGGTACAGTTTGGAAATTTCACAGACCCACGTGCGGGCATATATTTAGCTTCTGGGATAGGCCTTCGGAGACCGAAACGCAGCGGGATAGCGGCAAAGCCCGCATCTCGTGGTCGTGCGGTAGCGTTCTCGCTTCCCACGCCCGGGTTCCCGGGTTCGATTCCCGGCGGGGTGAGGGATTTTCTCTGCCTCGTGATGGCTGGGTGTTGTGTGCTGTCCTTAGGTTAGTTAGGTTTAAGTAGTTCTAAGTTCTATGGGACTTATGACCACAGCAGTTGAGTCCCATAGTGCTCAGAGCCATTTGCACCATTTTTGATAGCGGCAAGTGGGTATCTGAGAGTCCCAGGGAAAGTTTATTAGCAAGCGGGTTTCTCACTCTTTCCACCTCTGGTTTCCTATTCCGCTACGGAGAACGCCAGTCGACTGTTCCACCGCCCATTCTAGAAAACTCCAGGACAAACCCTGAAAGCCTTGCTAGGCTACTTATGTGGTCCACTAACATGAAAACCTGAGTTTTGAGCGACAGGCGGCTCCTCAAGAATGTGCATAACTTTCTGTCCCCGGCGAAGAGAAGTTCGCTTGATCCTGACCAGATGTATGGAAGGAAAAATTACTACAAGTATGAAATGTCAGATCAGGTACAGAGAGATGAGTTCTTTATAAGGCTACAAGCTACACCGTAATTACTCTTGTAATCAACACGGAATATGGACGAACGTTGACAAATAGAAACACGAATCCGAAAAGTAAATGAAGCAAGAGACTCTTGAATCCAGATTCAGTATGAAATAAGAAAGAAATGTTAGAAGGCCTGAAACAGGTCTCAGCATCGCCTAATTTAAATCGTATAGATTTCATAAACATAATTTTTACTTTTGTTGATATTCATCCTGTACCTCTTTTCAAGACAGTATCCACTCCGTTCAGTTGCTCTTCTGCGAGAAATTCAATTTCATCTGCAAACCTCAAGGTGTTTGGTGCTCAGCCGCTTCAGTTGCAAATAGTTTTATTGGTTCAAAATCACGAACGGTTTCGCGCAGTTATAAGGCCATCCTCAGGTGTACAAGAGTGCGAAGGGTAAAATGAAGAGCCTATAGTAAGAGACTGAATAGGCTTAAGTCTTCTTGTAATAATAATAGTGGGGGATAACTGTCCAAACATGAATATGAGGTAGATACAGTCGGGTTAGAATGAAAACGTGGGTGACGCACCAGATACTCACAAAATAACCTAAAGGAAAAGAGCGGGCACAGGTAGAAACAGGGGGAGAAATACTAAGAAAATACGACGGAACAACGCAAGGTAACTAATACCGTGAGGCGCCCGGCCGCCACATACTATGAACACTACGCTACGACCGTCATACAACAAGAGGAGGTGAAGGCATCAAGTGGCGAATAGCGTAAGAATTGATTGGCTAGCCCGAAAAATAGCAAATGAATATGTAAGTTAACAGAAGATGGTTTAATGTACATCGTCACAATAAAAAATAACGTGAAAATTATGTTCTTCAGCATAAATAGTGCCCAACCACATGTTAGAAATGATATAGAAGATAAAATTTAACAAGTGAAATAGCCACAAACTGGCCAATAGTGTAAGTTATCTAAAATTGTTCGGTCGTTTTCTCCTAGTTCTCCTTCCCTTTCTCTTCCTTTGACTCTTCACTTTCCATGGGTTAATTTGTGTATCTGGTGGGCTACTCGTGTTTTCATTTTGACTAATCCGACCGTATTTACATCATGTTTGCTATTGTACAATGAATCCCCACTATTTTTGTGAGAACAAGTTTTAAGTCTTATAAAATCTCGCACTACAGTTGTTCATTTTTCTCTTTTGCAGTCTTGTACCCCTGAAGATTGGCCTGTAAATGCGCGAAACTGGTCGTGATTTTGGACCAATAAAACTATTTACAACCGAAGCGGTTGATTATCTGACTTTACTGTGAAGCTCAGTTTCGGCTGTCCTAACAGCTCATTTCGCCCAACAACAGATTAAATGTAATATTTTCAGCGCCTTTCACTCATCCAGAATTTATTCACGAACATTCCGTGTCTCTAAAAACGTGGCTTAATATTTGTCGGCAAGCCCGTTTCATCTGACGCTTTTACTTGTTTTACGGGAAACACCAACTTCCAATAAGCCGCGCCTAGCAAGGTGCTGACGCAGGACCTCACCACAGAAAGTTGGCAACACTCGTAAATAGAGAAATTGGTTGGTATGCGTAGCGACGCTCGGCAGCTGAGACACAAAACTTGGCCCTCCGGCAACTCGAGGCAGCAGTTTTCGGGCCCGTATGGCTGGCAGCTGGCAACCCGCCAGTGCCGGATTATTGCAGCGCGGAAGCGCCAGCCCTCCGGGGCGCTTCACGCCTCCAGATTACGGCACCGCCTCTGCTTCTCGGAATCCATATGTGGGGTAGCGCCGATGACGATTTGCCTGTTTCCCTTCTCAACACGCTGGTATTTCAAACGACATCACAACAAGAGGGATAAACGGTTCCTTTCCTCGACATTCAGTAATTTTAGATGTATGTAGAAAAATCAAACATTTAATTTGCGTGTATTCAAAAGACTATTACTATTAATATTATTATTATTATTATTATTATTCCTGTCAATGGTGGCTGATTATAAGCAAAGTAGAGAGGATATAAAGTGCAGACCGCAATGGCAAGAAAAGCATTTCTGAAAAAAACAAATTTGTTAACACTGAATATAGATTCAAATGTAAGGAAGTCTGCCCTGAAGGTACCGGTACTTGTCAGGAGTGTAGCCACTCGTGGAAGTTGAGACGTAATAGTCCATTTTCCGGGAGGGAAGGAGCGCATGGTCCCCGGCACGAATCCGCCCGGCGGAATTGCGGCGAGGTCCGGTGCACCGGCCAGAATGTGGATGGTTTTTAGGCGGTTTTCCACCTGCCTCGGCGAATGCGGGCTGGTTCCCCATCTTCCGCCTCAGTTACACTATGTCGGCGATTGCTGCGCAAACAAGTTCTCCAAGTACGCGTACACCACCATTACTCAACCACGCAAACATAGGGGTTACACTCGTCTGGTGTGAGACGTTCCCTGGGGGGTCCACCGGGGGCCGAACCGCACAATAACCCTGGGTTCGGTGTGGGGCGGCGGAGGGGTGAAGTGGACTGCGGTAGTCGTGGTGGGGT
Organism: Schistocerca nitens; assembly: GCF_023898315.1. NCBI lineage: Eukaryota > Metazoa > Arthropoda > Insecta > Orthoptera > Acrididae > Schistocerca > Schistocerca nitens. The sequence continues at coordinate 830,674,362 of NC_064615.1, forward strand.
TGTGGGCCACTGCTGCTGCGGCGAGGACGGAGCCTCTCCGTCGTTTGTAGGTCCCCGGTTAACATACAATACAATAGTCCATTGAAACCCATATAAAAAACGTATTTTTCGATCCAATTTGAAATAAACAGGGATCATTGATGTCAACTAAAGGCATTGATATAGATAAACCTATACTTACAAAATTGATACCATAAAACTGTTTACTTAAGTGTAGTTGTGTTGAGGTGTACAGGTCCCGTAATTGCTTAGAATATTTAGGATTAACGTAATTAGGTGATATCTGGAACAAATGATCGAGTATATTGTTCAAAGTCATTTCTTTGAAACTGAGGTGGATTTGTGTTAAAAGAGTTTCTAAATTAAGTCTGTGGTATTGAAACGAAAAACCAACCGTGAGAATCAAAATTGATTAGAAAATTAAAATGTAACTAGCGAAAATGTTACAAATGGCGTGTAAACATAGGTAGTTTTTCGGGTGTTTTGTCAATAATAAATAAAAGAGCTATTTTGCCACATTCAATGCGAGACTTGGAAACATATACGTTGGTAGAAACATTTTCCGAACCATGTATCTTTTGCATTTTATAAAAATAGTGAAAGTATTGTTAATATCTCATATTTGAGTATTCACACACTCTTAAAATGTTAAATACTTAAAAATCGATAAATGTATTTGCTCTAGTAGAGCCAGTGCAACGGTTGAAATATGTCGTTAATTTTAAGGCAACAGTTTTGAATGTAACTTTATTGAAAAAACACTTTATAACAATATCGAGGATTGTTCGGATTTATATATAAAGGGCCAGCCATGTGGCATGGGAGAGCTGTGTCTTAGAAGTTATTTTGCAAGAAACATGTAATTGCGTGAGTAAGATGTACGTCAGTGTTGCAAGCATATCAGTATAATTGTGACGTAATTTAGAATAAAGGTTCTGAAATATAATGTTTGAATCGATCATTCATGGTGTAAAACCCATGTTACAGTCGACAACATGAGCTTGTGGCAGCGGCAGATATAAAGCAAATGTATGAGTACACCCTACAAAATTATAAGCTTTGTTAATAATAATTTCCCAAAGTGAAACAAGGACGATAAACAGTTTAGACAAAAAAAGAAAAGAAGCTTTCGAAATGTGTGGCTACAGAAGAATGCTGAAGATTAGATGGGTCGAACGTTGTAACCTCCCCACACGAAATAATTAAATGAATTTAAATATGAATAATGAATGTGATTCTAATTTAGTGTAACCTCAGAACAAAATTGTTTCCCATTTATAATCTCCGTACAGAAATCAATTCACATTTAATGTACCCACAAAATTCTTTTCTCATTTAATGTAAGCACGAAACAGAAAAATTCTTAAACCTCATAACAAAAAAAAAAAAAAAAATCAGTAACCTGGTAAATTTTAGGACGACAGCAGTGCTGCGTCATGGTCCTGTGAGATCATTCTGAATAAAAAAGCAAAAATTCTTACCTCAATAGAAATGGCGAATATATCTGCTCTTACCTAAAAAAATTTCGGCACAGCTCCGTGCAATGCTGGCCTATACTTTGTGATTCGTGAAAGGAATGATCATGGATTCGATAAATTCTTTAAATTGAAATGGATGCTTTTAAAAAATTACTTTATATTACAAAAATTATTATTAGGGCATTTTTAAAACATTTGGATGACAGCTCACATACATTACTAGATATGCGCGAGGCTGCTTTTTACCTTATACAATAATACTCAGGCTCCGGCATCGCTGCACCGCGACCGGCCCAGCCAACACGATACACCAGACAACCGCAGACTACCTCAGACTAGCGACTAGCAACAACTTACTGCCACAGCTACACAGTTCCTACTCAGTCAACACTGCTCTCTGGTCAGCGATTCTCTTATACCTTGCATATCGCAGGCAGCGCATACCTCTTACAACATGTAAAGAATGAGGAAGTACTCAATAGAACTGGGAAGGCAAGAAATTTTTGGCTCAATTTGAAAAAAAAAAAATGGAACGGTAGATAGGACATCACGAAACCACCAATTAAGTGTTGGAGTAAAGTGTGGGAGGTAAAAATTGTAGAGGAAGGCCAAGAGATGAAGACAGTAGGCAGATTCAGAAAGATGTAGGTTCCACTAATTATTCGGGGATGAAGAGGCTCGCATAAGATAGAGTAACTTGGAGAGCTGCATCAAAACAGTCTTCGGACTGAATACCACAATACAATATATTATTCCTATTCTTGCCCCGTGTCTCCACGGGATCGGAGAGATATTCCGGTTTCGGCGAAGATAGTGCTGGTGGGTGACACCACAACCTTCCTCCAGAAGGAATTTGTGAACCTTATCACTCTGCTTCGTGCTGAAGTGTGAGTACGTTTACTAAATATTTGCATAGCGTGTATCTCAGGTGGGACATAGGTATCAACCCAGTGTTTATTTAATCGGACATGGGAAAACGCCTAAAAACCACATCCATACTGGCCGACGCATCCGGCCCTCCTCGTTAATCCGCCGGTAGATTTGGTCTGGGGATGCCGCACCTCTCTGTGGCCCTGAAGCGGGGTCTTTATCTAGGTGGATCTTCTTGTCATTACTACACCCTGTATTCTTTGCGTAATTACGTTATTTAATTACTGCTATGGCTCTAACATTACCTAACTACAATATTTTGAACACAGCTGCATTTTGGCAACGCTTACAGAATAGTGGTGGAGTAAAAAAGCCAACCATGTTGCAAAATAGTGCTAATCAATTAAACTTTACTATGGTTTCGACGGATTTAAAGCCACCTTCTTCAGAATGACAAGAAACCTGCATACAATGCGACAACATAAATTACAATTAAAACATCATGGACTAATATTATGTGTCGCATAGAGAAACATCTACCTACAAGTCTAGGCATGTCAGAAACAACATGATATATACCAACATCAGATAAATAGTACTTAAAAACTTCACAGTAGCAAACACTGAGTTAGCAAAGTGATGTAACATCTCCACATGAAATGTGTCGGCAACGATATGTACGCGCATTTGTGAAAGTTAAGGCCCCTAAATTCCTGTAGAAAATAATTATTTCAGTTTCAACATCACCCCTAGGCAAACGTATTCAGACAGTACTATGCTTGCTGATTTGAAGCATCCGAAAGCTTGTGAACTAACTTTCTTTCGTTCCGTCATACACCTGTTGTAACTACTACTGTGTCGCCTGCCAATCCACCAGATGATTTAAATATCATTAAATCGATCACAGTCAATAACGGGCATGACCATGGCGTGGTAAATTACATCTTCAGAAAGAAAGCGTCTAAAAAATGTTCGACTTGTGCAACGATCTTTCTTCCCAAAATAGGAAATTCATATGCGATCCCTTCTTAGAAAATGTGTCTTATAGGGTTAAACGTCTTCTATTGAATAAATATAATGTCTCTTTCTCTACAGACAATAGTTTGCAGAGAAAACTTCTGCATATAGTGGAAAATACTGGCCACTGTTGTTCCAGTTCAGATGTCCGTAAAGTAACCTCCAACATTTGCCCATGCTATTGCATTGGTCAAGCAGGCAGTCCTCTGAGGACGGCATATAAACAGCATCTATTAGGAAAGAAACGAGCAAACATACATAGCTCTACGTTTGCTGTGCATCTACTCAATGCCAATAACACAACGAAAAATTTGGAAGACACAGATATTCTTCACAGAGAAGCAGGACGGAATTAGAGATCTATTAAAATCTATAGCACGGAGATGGGAATTTACTAAAGGGTCAGCTGCAGCTCGCCTGTGGACAATTTTACTACAGCTTCAAACCCATACTGTTAGCAAAAAAAAACTCCATACGACATACAAAAATTGCGAGAATTGTCGCACAATCAGCTTAACAGCTCTTGAATCCAAGTTGCTGACAAGAATACTATACAGTAAAATAGAAAAGAAAATTGAGGATATGTTAGATGACTATCAGTTCGATTTAGGAAAGGTAAAGGAAGCAGAGAGGGAATTCTGGCGTTGTGGTTTATAATCGAAGCAAGTCTAAAGAAAAATCAAGACACGTTCACTGGATTTGTCGAACTTCTGAAAAAAAAATAGTGGTAAGCTATTGGAAGAGACGGGTAATATACAATATGTACAAGCGCCAAGAGGGAATAGTAAGAGTGGATGACTAAGGACGAAGTGCTCGGATTAAACAGGCTATAATGCAGGGATGTAGTCTTTCGCCCCTACTATTCAATCCGGATATCGAAGAAGCAATGATACAAAAAAAGAAAGGTTCAGGAGTGGAATTAAAATTCAAAGTGAAAGAATATCAACAATTCAGTTCTCTGATGGCGTTACTATCCTGAGTGAAAGCGAGGAAGAATTACATGATCTGCTGAATGGAATGAACAGTCTAATGAGTGCAGAATATGAACTGAGAGTAAATCGAAGAAAGACGAAGGTAATAAGAAGTAGCAGAAATGAGAAACTTAACATCAGAATTGATGTTCACGAAGTAGATGAAATTGAGGAATTCTGCTACTTAGGTAGCAAAATAATCAATGACGAACGGGGCAAGGAGGCCGTCAAAAGCAGACTAGGATTGGCGAAAAGGGCGTTCCTGCCAAGAGAAGTCTACTCATATCAAACATAGGCCTTAATCTGAGGAAGAAAGTTTTGAGAAGGTACCTTTGCAGCGCAGCTTTGTATTGTAGTGAAATGTGGACTTTTGAAAACTGAAACAGAAGAGAATCGAAGCATCTGAGATGTATTACTACAGATGAAGATTGAAAATTAGATGGACCGGCAGGGTAAGGAATGAGGAGGTTCCATACAGACTCTGAGAGGAAAGGAATATGTGTAAAACACTGGCAAGGAGGGGGGACAGGAGGATAAGACATCTGTTAAGACATTAGGGAATGGTTTCCATCCAGCAATGAATTGAGAGTTTAGGTCGGAAGTGCTACTCTGAGAGGGAGAGGTTGGCGGAGGAGAGGAATTCATGGCGGGCCGCATCAAACCAGTCGAAAGACTAATGCCTCAAAAACCACTGACGTTAACCTTTGCGAGTGATTCATTTCCTCTGAATTCGATGTCAACTGTCCATCGTGCTCCAAACTATGGAGATATACTCTAGCATAGACCACAAATGTGTCTTGTAGTTACACAGTGCATCTGCAGAATCCATCCTCCCTTCTAATGAATTCAAGTGTGCATTTCATTTAATGTGTCTTGGGAGAGTCTGTACCACGAGGAAAGCCCTTGATGTTCATCAGCTTCAATAGAATTCGCTCCGTTTCTTTTCCTCGGTTAAGACATTATTTCACACTTACCTACACATAAAGAAATCGCCAACCAGTTCACCAAGCTGAAATGACGTTCAGTACAGTCGCCCTGCGACGACGTTTACTTGAAGACAACAGCATCATTATCGGACCACAGCAGAGTACTACTGACACTATCTTCTAACTAATTTATGTACAATGATTACATCAGCAGACCTACTGATTTTGCATGTGTCACTGTTGATGTTGTCTTCATTTCTGTGAACGATTGCCGCCCAATATAATGTTCTGATAATCATCAGAAGAAACTTCCCTATTATTGGAAATAAAGCTCAGCAGAAATACTCGCATTCAACAAACCAAAATCCTTTTAATGGTAATCCGTAACACGTCCTTCTCCTGAATATAGTGTTCGGTAACTGGGATCCAACTAAAGAACCATGTACCCTAACATTCTAATAGAAACTATGAATTTATTTGTGAGGATCAAAGTCATGGGAGACCTCCTAAAATCGTGTCGGACCTCCTTTGGCCTGGCGTAGTGTAGCAACTCACCATGGGATGGACTCAACTAGTCACTGGAAGTCCCGTGGAGAAATATTGAGCCCTGCTGCCTCTACAGCCATTCGTAATTGCGAAAGTGTTGCCGGTGCAGGATTTTGTGCACGAACTGATCCCTCGATTACGTCCCATAAGTTTTCGATGGATTCACGTCAGGCGACCATAGTGGCGAAATCATTCACTCAAACTGTCCAGAATGTTCTTCAAATCAATTTAGAGCAACTGTCGCCCGTTGACATGGCGCATTGTCATCCATAAAAATTCAATAGTTATTTGGGGACAAGTTGTCAAACACAACCATTTACAATCAATGATCCTTCCAGTTGGGCCAGAGAACACAGTCCATTCCATGTGAAAACAGCCCTACCCATTGTTGAGCCACCACCAGCTTGCACACTTCCCCATTGACAACTTGGGTCCTCGTGAGGTCTGCACCACACTCGAACCATCAGCTTTTACCAACTGAAACCAGGACTCATCTGACCAGGTCATAATTTTCCAGTCATCTAGGGTTCAACCGATATTATCAATAGTCCAGGAGCGGCGCTGCAGGCGATGTCACCATGTTAGCAGATGCACTCGCGTCAGTTGTCTGCTGCAATAGCCGTTTAATGCCAAATTTTGCACCACTGCCCCAGCGGACACGTACGTTGTACGTACCACACTGATTTCTTCGGTATTTCGACGCAGTGTTGCGATTTTTAAAAATAATGATTCAGCAAACACGAGACGCATAAAGCAGTAGATACTGTTGAGTGGTACTTAAGATTAGTAAATAAATTAGTGAAAGCAATGTGAAGTAGAAATTAGAAAATAAATGAAAAACTTAGTTTAGTTTAGAAGAGTTACACACTGGCAAACAGCGGGCAGAGCAGCAGTGGCAAGGGCCAGCGCTTGCAAGGCAGCACGTTCAGGAGAAGCCATCGCCCTCCCCTAATAAGCGGAAGCTGTCGATTCAGCCGTCAGGTCATCGCCCGACCGGCTCACATGTTTCTCAATTGTCACATGTGATCAAAGGCCCTCGCCTTCATTCCAAGAGCCAATGACTGACGTTAAGAAGATTCTTTGATAAGCTTTTCAATGTGACAGAAAAGGCAATGACCGTGAAGTCGTTCACCTCCAGTTACCTGAAGTAAATATGCGAGACGCAGTGGGCCCTATAGTAGTTTTCAGTTCAGTTTCAGTTCGAGTTCAGTTCCAGTACAGTTCAGTCGGTGCTGAAGACCGTCGTGCAGGAAGAGACTACATCATACACAGAAGCACCAAGTCCGCTGCTGTAATGGAACAGCAAGCAGCAGCCTCGCCACCAGAGGACAGAAGTTAGAAGTTAGAAGGTATTTGAAGACTGATTTTTATGTACCCGGGTGATTTGTGAGGATGGGAAGGAGACAGCCTCACATCAGCAGTCACCTGTGAGCTGGTGATGATGATCTGACAGCCAAAGACTGTCAAGCTGCAGTCCGTTGTTCGAGTCTGGGACACTGGCCTTCCCCCACCGGGCCGCTCCGCTGGCCGACGCACAACACAGACACACGCGGCCTCATAGAGAAGAGAAACACTGGGATGCCACATCCAAGGTATCACCATCCGATTCACGACTTCATTCTCAATAATTAAACGGGCCACCTCACGATGCGCATCTCCAGTCAACTGGGCGAAACAGCGACACAAGATACACACCACCAGGCGTAATCAGACGCCGCCGCTCACGCAGCAGAAGGCTTCACAAATGACACAGCTGCCGCTCTCCCAGCCAGAACAATCCAGTAAGGAAACCATTGTACAAATCTCTCAATAAAAGTTATCTTATGTAAAAATGCTGTTTCATTCTACCTCATACCCTAGCCAAGGAAGAACCCACCCTGCCCACATGTTGTTAAGAGGGAAAAAGTAATTTATTTAGTGTTTTTCACCCTGACACAATGCTTTAGAATTAAATGCCCTTTGCAGTAATGCTCATCCTGACAAGTGACTAGCATCAAAAGAGGTTACCCAGTTACAATACAGACGCCCAAGCAGATGCCCCGTTCCTCACCTTCCGGAAGGCATTCGATACAGATCCGCACTGCCGCCTAATGAACAAAATACGAACGTACAGAGTATCAGACCAAGTCTGTGATTGGACTGAAGTGTTTCCAGTGTGTCATTCTCAATAGAGAGAAGTTTTCAGACGTAAAAGTAACTAAACGCGTGCCTCAAAGGGGTGTTGCAAGAATGTTACTTACCACAATATACTTAAATGAGTTAGTAGATAACATCGAAAATTCTACGAAGTTTTTTGAAGATGATGCTGTTGCATACAGAGACTCTGCAACGCTAGAAAATAATAACGAAATGCAGGAAGACCTGCAGAGTATCGACAGTTGATGTCGAGAGGAACAACTGACTCTCAACACGAACATAGGTAACATACTACGAATACATAGACAGAAAGACCGTTTATTGTAATATTACACAGTTCCACAACAACGCTGAAAGCAGTTACTTCCATAAAATATATAGGTGTATTCGTACAGAGGGATTGGAAGTGGAACGACCACATAAAATTAACAGTGGATAAGGAATATGCCAGACAGACATCATTGGAAGATTCCTCGGGAAATGTAGTCCATCAGTAAAGGAAATAGCTTACAAAACACTCGTCGACCAATACTTGAATACTGCTCATCACTATGGGATCCGAAACTGGTTGTACTGTGAAAGGCAGCAACCATTCAACTCGCCTATTTTCATTTATTCGCTTTAATTTACGCAACTGGAGGGAAGTTGAATTATTTTAAGGTGAGCCATGAGATCAGAGTGACTGTCTCAGCTAATTTCATATCCTCTTCTTAACCTCCTGTACTGTAACGTGTTGCTGCATATATTGATTTGCTTTATGGGTGAGCTTCGGAAGTGAGGTGAGCTGTGAGTATGAGTGTTCTCATTCAAATTATGTATTGTACCCTACTGTTGTAAGACGTGTATATTTCTATTGTCAAACCACAATTTATGAAAGACGTTTATACTTTATTAATCGGATTACGTAGGAATAATTAATATTTGTCATTTTGGAAATAATTGTGGTAGCAGGGAATGTCTGCACCAAAGTATTGTTGGCGGGAGAGACCGCATATTCTTCTATAAAATTCTTCAGGGTATCAGACCGCATCGTCATAATTTAAAATGCGCCAACGTTTCGGCCAGCGTTGCAGCTAGCCTTCATCAGGGCCTTACGTTAACGTAAGGCCCTGATGAAGGCTAGCTGCAACGCTGGCCGAAACGTTGGCGCATTTTAAATTATGACGATGCGGTCTGATACCCTGAAGAATTTTATTGAAGAAGACAACGGCCGCGGAAGCCTACGCTTACAGACCGCATATTGATGTAATTTTAAAAAGGGCGGGAGAGACTGCATATGGATACACTTTAAGAAAAGAGCGGGAAAGATCGCACATTGATACATTTTGTAATGGTAGCAGGGATTGTCTGCACCAGAAAGCATTGTTGGCGGAAGAGACGGCACTTTAGCGTTCCTAGGAAGTCAGCAGTAAGCGAGATGTGAAGCGAGTCGGTAGCAGGTCTGAAGCGAGAGGTTGAGAGGAGCGGTGTGCCTGCCAGCCACCAGCTATGATTTACCAGAGATTATAAACGGATGTACAGAGACATCAGCTAACTATTTCATAAGAGGGACTAATATTATAGATTTTTTTTTTTTTTTGAGAAACTCAAGACTACTGAAGGTATGTTTGCGCAATGCTAGTTGTAAGATTATTGTAAAAAGTAAGTCCCATTTGAACGTTTGCAAAATCATTTCATTACCAACAGTAAAAATCTGAAGAATCGTTTTCAGAATATAATTAATTTTTGCCAGCAATATTGCATTACTGATTATAATCCATCCCAAAAACCATCAACGTAAAACTTTGCAAAATTTTATTGTTGTCATGAAAAAGTTTAACTATGAATTACGTAAATTCAGTCAAATTAATTGAAGAATAACGTCAGCTTTGCTATTAAAGAATAACGTCAGCTTTGCTATTAAAGAATAACGTCAGCTTTGGTAATAAATACAGCCACTTATTATGACAGCCCACCAGCAGCCAGCTAATAGAGTATAGTAAAACAGAGTAAGTATATTCATGTCGCAGTTCGATGTACCAGTCTGATGGCGATCCAGTAACAGTAAAAAAGGTAAGGAACAGTTTTGGGTTATTGCAGGTAACGACTGACGGTCACGACGACGTCAAATTCGTCGAAATAATCAGAAAATCACTTTTAATAAGCAGCATTTAAATTTGTATGTGAAAATTGCACTTACTATTATTGAGAAAGATAATTAATATGAAAGGGAAGATTTCATTTGTTGTTATTAAGCAAGAGGTAGAAATCCTAAGGGAAGGTTTCATAGGTTATTGTAGAAGGGAACGTTGCGTAACAAAAGAGATATAGAGTAGACGGGAAGGTTTCACTGTTAATGTGAGAAAATAAACCTCATCACAGCTAACATCTCAAACTATCACTTTACTCAACATATCCCTTGGAGAAGTAGAAACATATTCCATCCAAAATTATCGATGCTCATATTACAACGAAGATGACCACTAACACACGATCAGAAATCACAAAACATAGACTGAGAGCTGAAAGTAAATTATATGTACTGGTTATTTGCGCCAGCAAATGTTTTTTAGACTACAGTTGTTCAGAATGTTACTCCTTATGCATCATTTAAAACAAAAGAAGTTCATGTCTGAGTGTACCCTAGAGTATCCTGTTTTAATCCAATTTACGAAAAAGCCCACCTGCGTGTAAGTGAAATTTAACTGAATCTGAATTAATCATGAATCATGAATCAGACCTGGTACTGAATTTAATGACCCAACATATTTAGTATTGCTATATCTTATCCAGGCCCTAGCAGTGAATTTGAAGGTGTGGGAAGTGACATTATATTTACCATTGGAAGTACTAAATGTGATAATAAACTCTAGATTTAAGAGTACTGTCGTTTATTACAAAAACAATTGGGACTATAAAGGATTAAAAATAATTATGTGAATAGAACTTCCGATGAGACTGACAAACTAATAATCTGAGTTGGCAGTGTTACTAAACGAAGCGGAGTTGCTTAATTATCTTGTATATGATTCTACAAAATGAGTTGCAACCTGATAAAAATCACAGCGAATGTTTGTCTGCAACAAGAATCTAAGGATCCCAAAGCACTAACGAATATGATGCAGTGAAACGTATCACGAACAGTGCAATACAAATTCTCGCTTGCCCTAATCTGCTGGAGTGTGACACTTGCCATTGTCTTCAGTGTAATGCGAAGAGAGTGGAGTCACCTTGGCTCTCTGGTCTAAAGTTCAGCGCTACGATCGGGCAGCTGAGGACTCGAACGTTGTACCCCAGACGACTCTGCCACTTGTAAGCACAGCCACTGCTCTTCTCACCGCCTCCTGACAGCGACTTGCCCTCATCTGATATTTTTTGTGTGTCCAGAAGGCAGTGTGCTCCTTTCTTCCTGCCAGCAAAATGTGTCCACCAGTTCTCTCAAAATTTACTACAGATCGCCAAAGGCATAACTGTTTCTTTGACCAAATATACCACCAACAGAGGGTGAAACATCAACAAGCCAAAGAATTTAATTTCTTCCCCTCTTTCGTAAAAATGCCGTGCAGAGACTTTCTGCTGATGTCACTTCTAACACACCATTTAGTGCTCATTCAGCCACCAGCCATCCTCACAGGACAGGTTGACAGGTCCCCTGAGAATGTCAGAAAACTGTCCAGACTCTGCTGCAAGTAGGTCAGACCTGTTTTTCCATTCTTTTAGGAAAGCCAAGAAACTTTTACCTGCACAAGTATTTCTTCTAACAGGTCCCATGTGCATACCAACCACTGACAGCGTTTCGGCTGCTGAAGCAAAGGCTTTTATCACGGCTGTGCCGCAGACCGTGCCATAAACTGGACAATAGCCTCTCCATCTGCTCACCATTCGGTAAAGCGACATTCCTCTCTAACATGGCAGACCTGCCGTTTTTCAAACAAATCGTTTTTTTTCTGAATCCCTTTCAGCAGTTCTACTTGAACTATCACACCCCGTACACTGTATGGAAGAGCATGGGCCAGTGTGGTACTGCCCACAGCATTAAGGAGCCGCCACCAGCTTGCACAGACGCTTGTTGACAACTTGGGTCCATGGCTTCATGGTGTCTACGCCCCAATCGAACCCTACAATCAGCTCTTATCATCAGAAATCGGGACACATCTGACGAGGCCACTGTTTTCCAATGGTCTACGGTCCAACCGAGAGGCGCTGCTGGCGATATCGAGCTGTTATCAAAGGTGCTAGCGTCGGTCGTCTGCTGTCATTAACCATTAACGTCAAATTTCGCCACACTGTGATTATGGATACGTTCGTCGTACGTCCCACATCGATTTCTGGGATTATGTCCATTTCGCTAACCCATGTCTTTGGCACCCGAATGTAGTATAATTAAAGGTAAATGCTTTGCGGAGCCAGATTCTGTTACGTACTATTGTTTTAAGGGTATCTTTAAAAGGATTTTGCTTACCAGTCGCCTTAAGACTGTACACTTTCATCTGTATAAACAGTGTATTGCACCGTTATCAGCTTTTACACTACTTGTTATGCTTCCTCTTGTGCTAAACCAAAAGAAAAAATTATGTATCATTTCTTTACGATCAGGTATCACATAGCTTTACTGTAAATGCTTTTAGCACTTCTGCTACTGATGTAGAAAGCTTTTAATTCCTTAATATGTTCAAGCTATTGATTTGAAGGTTTATAGTTAGTCACATACTGATTATTATTAACCGGCTAAATTATTGTCAGGATCGGTTTGCTACGTATTATTTTTATTAAGTTGTATCTTGTTGCTTTTAACTGTGTTATTTTCTCTCTGTTTTACTTCTAATATCCAACTGTAGTTAATCATTTGTGTGCATGGGCCAAGGCGAAGAAAACGTCCGTGCCAACTGCTACGATGATGTCTTTTTTATTGTTTAAATTGGACAGTATGTAACAATTCAAATTAACGTCTTCCCTTGCTTGCTTACTTTCAAGATAGCTTCGTGCAGCTGGTTCAGTTTTTTGTAAATGATTGAAGTCATATGATTATAGCCATTACTTGTGAAGTTTAAAAATTACAAATTCAAATTAATATTTGTCAAATTTTTTTAAATCAAAGTTTTTAGATGGGCTGGTACCTTCTGCTCACCCAAATCCTCCCTTTTAGTTTCTAGTATACGATGCTAGCTGCTGCGGTGGCACAGAATCATGAACGACGGTCACAGAGTATGTGTTATTCTGGCTGCAAAATTATATACCTAATACGAAAGCAAAATAAAGTCGAGGAACTTGGGGCCCGGGCGATGCTCTACGAATATTCTTTCGAGGCGCTTCTCCATCCCGGTATTCGAGACACGGAAACTGTCTAGGCGTGCAACGAGCAAAGGAGAGGGGCAAGGGGAGATACGCGAGTGAAATATGAGTTCGCCATGTTGATTGACGGATATACCCGCATGTCGGAGGGGCTTCCACGATGTAATATTTTGCTTCTTGCCACAATGCAATTTTCTGACGGGGATCTGCGAAATTCGAAGGCTTTCTTATCTCTTGATGAAACAGGAGTCCCCACTGCCAGTGCCTCGTATTTCCGCGAATAGAACCATTTCGTCTCTAGCGCGATTTTCTGGAATCTACCTCAGCAGCAGTTACTGAATGTGTGTGTGTGTGTGTGTGTGTGTGTGTGTGTGTGTGTGTGTGTGCGCCTTTTTTAATAGACCCGTCCGGGTCTGCCGTCTACCGAAATCTAAAGGATGTGGCATGAGTACTAGATGATTTTGTTACAGATTTTCTACCGGTGTGCGGCTGAGTGCCTAGTCAAACAAATTGAACAGCCGATACCCGGCTGCTACCGTGGAGAGAACGATAATAGGTATGTCAATTAGAAACAGGGAATTGTAATCGTTGCACCAAGGGATTCAAATTAAAAATTAACTGCATTATGCCTCATCTAAAGCCAAAAAAGAACAGCATTTGCGAGTAATAATTAAAAACATTTGCTGGCTTCCACAGGACTATTGTTCGATGGGTCAGGGATCTCTATTATGGAATGTAATTTTTCTTTGCCCGTGGGAGTGAACGCAACTACGAAACTGTTTGGTGTATCAAAATTGTGTGCAAGACTGGGAATCGAATTGCTTGTGTTCATTTCAAGCTACTCTCAGTCGCCGTTGTGTGGCTCAGATAGTAGGAACAATGAGGATGTTACCTGCTAAATTATACGTCAAAACAAACTGCTGACATCAAGAATGAAAGTAATCGTACTGAATTAGCATATTAAGCTGCCTGGAATACCATTACTGTATATTAAACATAAAATTATGGCAAAAAACGATGGAGGCGAAATCTTTTCATGAGCCCAACAGTGTTCTACAAGTGGGATTCCCAAAGTTTTTGTCGCTGCATACTGCCTGACATTTTTAAAAGTTGTTCACTTCGAGTGGTCGCGGTGAGGGGGGAGGGGAGGGGGTGTGCGGGAGGTTGAGTGACGACTGCCATAGCGCGGTGAGGAACGGTAGGGATGGAGGGGGGGGGGGGGGGTTAGGATAATTTTCGCCATCTTCCTCAGTGCTGGCAATATAAATACTGTTTTTGCGTTGTGCCGATCAAATACTATGTATGATAGAAATGGGACACACACACATGTAATAAGGTTTCGTATAAGCGCTTTTTTACAGGGTAGTTCATGTTCACATATGGTACACATTTGCAGTAAATAATATGAAACTAAATTAAGCCGGTTCTGACACAAATATTCATTCAGCAAGAGAGGAATGGCTTTCAAAACAATCACTAAGTTCTTACAGTAGCTTTCACCATACTTGTGGTTAGGTGTTGTTTTAGGTTTTTTTAATTTCATACTTGGAGGTAGTAGATTCCTGGCTCAACAACCGCTTCATAGTGAGCTTAAAACCAAATCACGCTTAAGTCACACAATCTAGTTCATCTCAATTATAGTAAAATATTTCTCGAATGAGATTTTCACTCTGCAGCGAAGTGCGAGCTGATATGAAACTTCCTGGCAGATTAAAACTGGCACTCCTGGAAGAAAGGATACTGCGGAGACATGGCTTAGCCACAGCCTGGGGGATGTTTCCAGAATGATATTTTCACTCTGCAGTTGAGTGTGCGCTGATATGAAACTTTTTGGCAGATTAAAACTGTGTGCCGGACCGAGACTCGAACTCGGCACCTTTGCCTTTCGCGGGAAGGTGCTCTACCATCTCAGCTACCCAAGCACGACTCACGCCCCGTCCTCACAGCTTTACTTCCGCCAGTACCTCGTCACCTGCAAGGTTCGCAGGAGAGCTTCTGTGAAGTTTGGAAAGTAGGTGACGAGGTACTGGCGGAAGTAAAGCTGTGAGGACGGGACGTGAGTCGTCCTTGGGTAGCTCAGATGGTAGAGCACCTGACCGCGAAAGGAAAAGGTGCCGATTTCGAGTCTCGGTCCGTCACACAGTTTTAATCTGCCAAAAAGTTTCATATCAGCGCACACTCCGCTGCAGAGTGAAAATCTCATTCGAGAAAAATTTTACTATAATGGAGATGAACTAGACTGTGTGACTTAAGCGTCTTGTTTCTTCAGAACCTCATATCAAAGTACTTTATACTCTGGTATGAGGTTCTGAGTACTGTATACTGTGAAGTTCTGAACAGACAAGAGGAACTGCCGAGATAACTACTTAGATCTGAAGATGGTCCAGAATTATCGATACCTGTCATGCGATGTGGAATTGAGACTAGAGAATAAATGAGAAATATTATAAATAGCAATACAGTTGCTTATTCTCTCGAGAGGAATATGTCAGCTTTAGCAACAATATAAGTAGTCAAGTTTCGGATCTTAGTTATATGCACATTCCGGTGAAAGCTTTCCTAGTATGACGACGCTACTTAGAGTAATGCCCAACAAAAGGACAATAACAACAATAAACCATTAACTGCAGTGCCGCACATTGGTACACAGCGTTAAGTTGGCATCAGTTCCAAAGCGATAGGTAAACTTTCGATTAACCACCGACAAGATACGATCAAAATATCGTTAACATCAAACCAACATGAAGCATTCCTGGCAAT
Organism: Schistocerca nitens; assembly: GCF_023898315.1. Classification (NCBI taxonomy): domain Eukaryota; kingdom Metazoa; phylum Arthropoda; class Insecta; order Orthoptera; family Acrididae; genus Schistocerca; species Schistocerca nitens. The sequence goes on from NC_064615.1 coordinate 830,690,337, forward strand.
GATGGTGTGTCCTGCGTAAAATCGGAAACAAACATGCTGGGGTAAATCTTACTGTACAGATTATGTAGATGTTACTTTTATCAATCAGTTATCTCACCATCATTTTACTGTAAAAATAAAGCAGCGTAAAAGAATAATTTTACTGATGTCTGTACGTGTTTTGTTGCACGCGTTACCACGTGAAATGTTCTTGTGTACGACCAGTAGTACGCATACCACAGTCTGGGAACCCCTGTTGTAGAACATTAACTAGTACCTTGTGCCTCGATGCCGTATAAGGCAATGCTAAATAGAAAGTATCTGCTACTTTCCATTAAGAAGTTTAGGAAGTGTAGTAAGTTACCTCGGAATTGGAGTGATTCGCACGTTCGAAATCGGAAAACTTGACCACAAACATAAAACAGTGAGCGATATGAAAACAAGTGAATGACAACTCCTGAATCGTTACTGTGAGAACCGTTTCAAATGACTTGTCGTTTGGCATATCCAAGTGAGTTGTGTGTAGGTAACATTAAATCTCAATTTTACTTTTACGAAAAGCCTCTGGAGGGAGAATGAGTGGTATAACGTGTTTGTTTATTACCCACTGATACCACATAATCCATCTCCAATCCCGTAAATCTTTCTAAATGAGTGGATGGATGAATCAATCTGTTTTAAAAATAGCGCGGAGAGCCGAACCCCAGTCCCATCCTGCATGAGCTACGCGAACCTTACAATATTTAAGCAGTTTTAGGGCTAGCAGTCAATACAGGGCGTATCAGCGATGTCCCAGTGCTCAGAACCAGGCTGTCCAGCAGTTAGCAAGGCAGGTCGGGCTCATCAAAATCGTCGAACTGGCCAGCACCTTCATTGTGGTCGTTGCCTTGTCGTATGGTACCGTATCTTCATTGAGTTCACTGTTGTTGTTTGGACTTAAGCGGCGAATCATTATTTCATCACTTAATATGTCTCAATTGGCTTTCGTTTAGCGCTACAGTTCAGTATTTATTTTATACGGCTATATTTGCAGTTATATTTGTCAATTCACGCGTGTAGAATTCATCTTGTTAAGATAACCTTTCAGTGTAAGAAGATGCTCCCACGTGTACTTAAACATCGTCAGCCAAATGTTTCATTCTTTAGTTTATTTATGTATTCAAATGATTTAGAAGTCATATCAGAATTCACGTGATTTTAATGTGATTTCGACGGCATTTATTCATTTCACGAACAATTCTCAAAGAACATTTTCATCCGAGTTCAGGGATTTTTGTCTGATGCTTCTGTGAAGTTTGGAAGGTAGGAGACGAGGTACTGGCAGAATTGAAGCTGTGAGGACGGGTCGTGAGTCGTGATTGGGTAGCTCAGTTGGTAGAGCATTTGCCGGCGAAAGGCAAAGGTCCCGAGTTCGAGTCTCGGTCCGCCACACAGTTTTAATCTGCCAGGAAGTTTTAGTATCCCTGTCGTTCAACACATTTGCTCCGGCGGGTAGGAAGCGCACGGATTCCTCGGAGAGGAAAAACAAAACTTGGTCTGGTGCGCAGCAACTAGGGCACCGCCTAATGACAAAAAAATTAAATATTTTGGTCGTGTGCACAGCAACTCGTGCACCGCCTGCTGCACATCTTCATCGGAACTAAATTTATTTCTTCCCATCGTCTCTTTGAGTGTTCCAAACATGTAGAAATCACTTGATGCGAGGTCTGGTGTGTATAGCGGATGTGTTAGTGTGTCGTGGAGTGAGCACTCATTTTGCAGACACTTTGCGGAACTTAAGCACTTCATGATTATGGGATGTGCTAACCTTGAGCTATGTTTAGATTTGTGGCTATTTCATCCCCCGTCAAAAGGAGATTTTCCATCTTGGTGCGCTTGCCCAGACGCAGAGCGTGCGTCAAAGATGTGGAGCATTTCCGAACTTTCTACTCCACCCTTATACTTGCTGCAGTGATAGACATGCATCACGATACTGGACTTTCAATCACCGATCGTTTTCGATAGGTTTCGTACCTATACCGCTCAGGAAACGTATAACAGAATACTGTTCATCCTTGGTGCATGTCGCAAGCAGGGTAATTATTTTTCAACTTATACTGTGGCTGCATTTCCTTTGCTATCCGTCTGTAGGACATTTCTTAATCATTCGCAACACTACTGGTAACTTACAGAACAATATCGCGAAATCTCGATTTTTAATTACGCTTTTCATGTCTTCATTTTGCCTCATTCCTCACCTCATCAGTCCACCTAATTTTCAACATTCTTCTGTAGAACCACATTTCAAATGCTTCGATTCTCTTTTATTCCGGTGTTTCTGCTACTACACAATATTTCTATTGCAAAATTTTATTTCTTATATTCCTAAGGCAATACTGTTTAACTTAATACGGGAAACCTAATTAGGAAATAAAACACGTAATTAACAGTTATCCTTGATTACCGACGTGTAGACCTTATTAAACACAGTAAAATCTTTGCGCAACAATAATTATTGAACTTATGGTTGCAGCTAACAAACTCAAAATAAATTACCTTCTTGGGAAATTCTGTCTCTTTACACAATCATCTTAAAGAATTATCATTCATCCTCAGATTACACATCATGAAACATCTCAAACAGAAATCTCTGTGCAGCAGATCCGCTATCAAAGGTGCTCATTCTGCCACGATACCTCCATTATTCAACAAATATTACTGCACAGGGCTGCGACTCGACAGTGACTTACCTTCTCACCTGCACACTAGTCAGTAACGCAATCTCTAGAAACCAAAGACTGTGTATCGCTGATGTGCTCGGCATGCAACGACATGTAAAGTGGCAATACGCAGAATAATCAGATAATTTTGGTTGTATTTGCGCTCAAAGATGCACCAAGTGGTAACATATCAAACCAACTGTGATTTACTACTATTTTACTTAATTTGTAAACCTTTCAACTTCCGTTGAGGGTGCTACCAGACTGGGCGTAGCTGCGCTATAGTCGGAAGGTATTTGTAGTGATTAATAGCACGCTTGTTGTGCCGAAACATGGCTTCCAGGCACGCGCAGATCAACACCTACGTGTCTGAATGGTGCGGAAATACTCCAGAGGTCTGTTCGTATTTGCATGGCCTCTCCGCCTTGCGGTGTACAAACAGGCTTGTTTGTGAAATTTCGTATCATCGCCCATGCGCCTGGCTGCTTGCCTCACATATGGCTGTAGTGGAGCCCAAAATTAGATGTCGTTACAGTACATTACGTCTACATTAAATCTCTCTTCCGTTACCAACCAGTCGAGCGATTTTGGTAAAACAAATAACAGAGTAAGAATTCGCGATCGGAAAAAAACTGATTGCTAGTATTCCACGACAAATATCTCTTTATTCATGCTATTGTCTGCATTGCTTTCAGTCTATACACAGTATTCATGAATTAACGGGTGACAAACTATATTTCATTTCATCTGGAAAGAAAAAATTAAGATGTTTCGCTTTCAACCAATTTACCCGGCCGCCCCTCGCCGGGCCCGCTCTCTTGTGTTCTTTCTCACCCGCAAGTCAGATGCGCGCCCTGTATCAGTGTATACCTTTCCGCTTCTCCCGGTGCTGCGGCACTGTGGACTTAGTTTTGGCAGAAAACAACTTTCGTTAGCTTCGCGAACTATGTTTCGCCAAACTCTACGCTCTGGCTCACCCTCACCTCCCTAGGCCTATGTAACCCCTTTCAACATGATTTCGCCAATAAATGGACTTTATCTAAAAATTACCTTACTCATTCCATAACGCCCATCGCCTGCCCATACACCCATCCTGAACAACCAAAAAATCGGTCGAACAGGTGTTTTGCAAGCTACTTCTTTAGTGGATGAATTAGAATCACTTAAGATTCGTCATATGTATCTCAGCCTGGCATGTGCTTTGCCTAATATTTGTTTTATGTGGTCATTCCAATTAAGCTCGTTTCCAATGGTTACTCATAGATATTTTACGTTAGATACTGTTCCCAGTAGCCTGTCGTCAATAGTGTAGTTACACAGTAGCGGATTTCTTCTACTACGCTTGCGCAGTATGTAACAATTACTTACGTTCCAGATGAACCATCAGTTCGTACAACATTCGACAGTCCTCTGCAGGTACTTTTGCAAATTGTTTCAGACTACTCGTAGACAACCGCGTCATCTGCGAATAGTCTTTTAGGGCTTCCTAAATTTTTTACTCGTCCATTTACAAGTACACTCCTGGAAATTGAAATAAGAACACCGTGAATTCATTGTCCCAGGAAGGGGAAACTTTATTGACACATTCCTGGGGTCAGATACATCACATGATCACACTGACAGAACCACAGGCACATAGACACAGGCAACAGAGCATGCACAATGTCGGCACTAGTACAGTGTATATCCACCTTTCGCAGCAATGCAGGCTGCTATTCTCCCATCGAGACGATCGTAGAGATGCTGGATGTAGTCCTGTGGAACGGCTTGCCATGCCATTTCCACCTGGCGCCTCAGTTGGACCAGCGTTCGCGCTGGACGTGCAGACCGCGTGAGACGACGCTTCATCCAGTCCCAAACATGCTCAATGGGGGACAGATCCGGAGATCTTGCTGGCCAGGGTAGTTGACTTACACCTTCTAGAGCACGTTGGGTGGCACGGGATACATGCGGACGTGCATTGTCCTGTTGGAACAGCAAGTTCCCTTGCCGGTCTAGGAATGGTACAACGATGGGTTCGATGACGGTTTGGATGTACCGTGCACTATTCAGTGTCCCCTCGACGATCACCAGTGGTGTACGGTCAGTGTAGGAGATCGCTCCCCACACCATGATGCCGGGTGTTGGCCCTGTGTGCCTCGGTCGTATGCAGTCCTGATTGTGGCGCTCACCTACACGGCGCCAAACACGCATACGACCATCATTGGCACCAAGGCAGAAGCGACTCTCATCGCTGAAGACGACACGTCTCCATTCGTCCCTCCATTCACGCCTGTCGCGACACCACTGGAGGCGGGCTGCACGATGTTGGGGCGTGAGCGGAAGACGGCCTAACGGTGTGCGGGACCGTAGCCCAGCTTCATGGAGACGGTTGCGAATGGTCCTCGCCGATACCCCAGGAGCAACAGTGTCCCTAATTTGCTGGGAAGTGGCGGTGCGGTCCCCTACGGCACTGCGTAGGATCCTACGGTCTTGGCGTGCATCCGTGCGTCGCTGCGGTCCGGTCCCAGGTCGACGGACACGTGCACCTTCCGCCGACCACTGGCGACAACATCGATGTACTGTGGAGACCTCACGCCCCACGTGTTGAGAAATTCGGCGGTACGTCCACCCGGCCTCCCGCATGCCCACTATACGCCCTCGCTCAAAGTCCGTCAACTGCACATACGGTTCACGTCCACGCTGTCGCGGCATGCTACCAGTGTTAAAGACTGCGATGGAGCTCCGTATGCCACGGCAAACTGGCTGACACTGACGGCGGCGGTGCACAAATGCTGCGCAGCTAGCGCCATTCGACGGCCAACACCGCGGTTCCTGGTGTGTCCGCTGTGCCGTGCGTGTGATCATTGCTTGTACAGCCCTCTCGCAGTGTCCGGAGCAAATTGGTGGGTCTGACACACCGGTGTCAATGTGTTCTTTTTTCCATTTCCAGGAGTGTATTTTCCTATCACGCTTCCTGGGGATAGTCCTGAAGTTAACTTTACATCCACCGATTTTGTTTCGTTGAGAGTGACGTGTTAAGATCTGTCTGCAATGAAGTCTTGAATCTAGTCTCAAATCTGTTCCCATACTTGGTAAGCTCGTATCTCCTTTCCCTCTAAATGACGCTGAGGACGGTGTCAAATGCCTTTCCGAAGCCTAGGAAAACGATATCATACTGAGCGCTGTTGCCTACAGCACTCTGGATCTCGTGGAGTAACAGAGCGACCTTATTTTCGTAAGATCTCTGTTTGCGAAATCCGTGTTGATTTTTGTGGACGAGATTTTGTTTCTCCAAAACAGTCATAATGTATGAGCGTAAAACATGTCCCATAATTGTACACCGATGTAGGCCTACAGTCATGTGCAACTGTTCTACGACCCTTTCTTAAATCGGGAATGGCCTGTGCTTTTTTCCAGTCCCTTAGTGGCCTTCGTTGCTCGATCTACCTATTGTAGCAGATTGCATGCGTTGTAAGCTCAGGCGAAGCATGAGAACATTTTTGAGTTCAAGACAAGGCAAGAAGAGTGTTGAGAACGCTGCCTTGTAAGTGGTTACATGTGCTGAACTTCGCTTTCGGTGTAAGGAAGCATCAACTTACTGGCCTACTAATTTAAGTACTATTCTGCCTTGGCATGAGATTATTTCGGCTTATAGTTACTGCCCTCCTGTCTCCGTGAGACCACTGAGATTGCAAGGAATAGTGCTACCGTTGGTGTCTTGACGCAGTGGTATTGTACCCCCTACTGATCGCTCTCTTCTGGAATTTTTAATGATGAGCGACCTTTTTCTCTGTATCAAAGATCAAGAGCATCAGCCAGATTCCATATTCGTAGTTTCCCGAAAATCATTTTACATGGTGTTCCATTGCAGAGCGTTAACTAAGATACGAACAGACCGAATGGGTTCCCAGATTTATGAGTGGTTCGAAGACTTCATAAGCAATAGGACCCAGTGCGTGTCCTGGATGGTGACGGTTCGTCAGAGACAAGCTCTGGGTGGGAATGCCCCAAAAAAAGTGTGACAAGACTGCTGGTATTCTCTATACACTAAAATGATATGACGGACAGGGTGAGCAGCACTGTGCGGCTGTTTGCTGATGATACTGTGGTGTGCGTCAAGATATCGTCGATGCGTAACTTTAGAAGGAACACGGTGACTTAGGCAAAATTTCTAATTTCTGTGGTGCATTGGAGATAGCACAAAACGCAGAAAAAATGTAAGCTAATACAGATCAGTAGGAAGAACAATAATGTTCGCATACACCGTTAGTAGTTCGCCACTTGGCACAGACAGGCCGATTAAATAATTAAGAGTAACGTTGCAAAGCAATATTAAATAGTAATGGGGAAGGCGAATGGTTGACTTCGGTGTATTAGGAGAGTTTTAGGAAAGTATGGTTTATCTGTGAAGGAGACCACATATAGGACAACATTGCGACCTGTTCCTGAGTACTGGTCGAGTGTTTGGGATCCCCACCAGGTCAGGTTAAAGGGAAGACATCAAAGCAGCTAAGAAATAGCTGGCAGGTTCTGTATTACGGAGTTCCTTTGGAAACTGAAATAGGAATCCCTGAAGACGATATATCGAGAAAATATGGGGAACCGGCATTTGAAGCAGACTACAGGAAGATCCTACTGCTGCCAACGTACATTTCACATAAGGACCAGGAACAAAAGGTAAGAGAAATTAGGGCTCTTACTGAGACATACGTAGTTGTTTTTCCCTCGCTCTTATCGCGAGTGGGGCAGGAAGAGATGTGACTAGTAGTGTTACAACATACCCTCCGCCATGCACCGTACTATGGCTTGCAGGAATGTGAATGTATATGTAGAATGTTTCACTGTTGGTCAGAAGCGGAATGAGGGTGTACAAAGTCGTTGTTGGACTTTGCGTACGGAGTGGACACGCGGAGCCACGTCATCGATAAATTGTCTGAAGACTTTATTAGGAATTATAATTATAACGTGAAAGTGTCACACCGGATCGTAGAACAACCGCGCCGTAATGTTTCCACTTCTACGCGGAAATGGGCGAGGGGTTAGTTATGAAATTTGTGCTTCAAACATCATCACGGTTGTTGGTAATTAACATCCATCAGTGAAACATATTGCTATTTAAACAAATACAAAAAGTCTTCAGAGACGATTTAAAACCAGTTAAATTAATGTGGAAATGAAACTTCCTAGTAGATTAAAACTGTGTGCCGGACCGAGACTCGAACTCGGGACCTTTGCCTTTCGCGGGTAAGTGCTCTAATGTGGAAATGCTACACAGTCGTGATTACTTCAGCATGAATGTGAAATGAGCTTAACTGTTGACGTTAAAAGTGGAAGAGTCTAGGCACTGTTAGCTTGTGTGTTACGTGCCAAATGGATAATAATTCGAAGCAATATCAAATTTTTGCCGTTATTGTCTCAGAGTGACATTTTCCATATCATAACTCAAGAAATTTAACATTTGAAGTGTATACTGATTATACAAGACATTATGACCACTGCCCAAAGCGACGCTGGATGCCACCTGGTGGTGTTGCGGGCGCGTGATACGGTAGCAAAATGATATAGGCGGAGCAGACACGGACGAGGGATCACCCTGGTGAAGATATAGGCTGCGAATGGGGAAACAGATTGAGATAAGCGATTCTGACAAAGGACAGATTATTATTAAGTAGACCCTGTGAACGAGTAACTTGAAAACGGTGAAGCTTGTCGAATTTTCACGTGCTACTGTCGTGAGCATCTGCGAAAAGAGGTAGGACTGTGAAACTACCACTAGGCGCTAAATGGTCGGACGTCCACGACCCTTCTCAGAACCTGGAGATCTGAGGCTTGTCGGATCTGTAAAATAGGACAGACGGTGATGTGTGGCATCTCTGCCGAAACGGCACAATGCTGGAGCACGCACAAGTGTTTCGGAGCACACTGTTTATCGTACATTGCTGGACATGGAACTCCGCAGCAAACCACCCCTACGCGTTCACATGCGACCCAGCGACACCGTCAAATTACGATTTGCAGTGGGCACGGGACCATCGGGATTTGACGGCCGATCAATAGAAACGTGTCGGCTCTTTGTACCACAGTTTTGCCATCCAGGTGAACTGCGGCCCGGAACGTGCAGTGCGCCACCGATACAGGCTGGTGAGAGCATTGTTATACTACGGGAGATACTCCCTTGTATTTGCATCAGACCTGTGGTAGTAACTGAAGACAAGCTGAAGTCGCGAGCCACCTGCATTCCTTCATGCTTGATGTGTTGTACGACGGCGATGTGATCTTTCAGCAGAATATTTTGTCCGTATCTCGGAGCCAGAACCCCGCTACGGTTGTCTGAGAAGCATTATAGCGAACTCACGTTGATGGCTCGGCGACCAAATACGCCTAATATAAATCCTATAGATTCCATTTGGGTTGCTATTGGGTGCCATCACCGCGTACGCAAATCAGTGGCTCATTATTTACGTGAGTTACATGACCAGTGCGTAAACATCTAGTGATACATACCTCCACAAACCTACCAACAAAGTGTCGGATCCCTGATACGCATAATCAGTGATGTATTTCCTTCCAAACACGAACAAACAATTTCTTAAGCAGTGCAGAGAAGGGCAGCTTGTTTCGTGTTATCGTGCAATATGGCTGAGAGTGTCACTGATATGATACGCGAGTTGGGGTGGCAGTCACTGGAACAAAGGTGATTTGCTTTGCGGCAAGATCTATTTACGAAATTTCAATAGGCAACTTTCTCTTCCGAATGCGAAAATATTTTGTTGACACCCACCTACGTAGGGAGAAATGATCATCATAATAAAATAAGAGGAATCAGAGCTCGAACGGAAAGATTTAGGTGTTCCCTTTTCCCACGCGCCATTCGAGAGTGTAATGGTACAGAAGTAGTACGAAAATGTTTCGATGAACCCTCTGCCAGGCACTTAAGTGTGAATTTCAGAGTAACCATGTAGATGAAGATGGTAATAATGTTCAGACTCATCAGTGCATTTAAGTAACTTGTTAGTATTATACTCTTGATCAGGTTTATTTAGAAACGACACGAGTTCTCTTTGTAATGCTCCCATACGTGAGTCCTATAGGAACAAAAATGGCTAAAACAACGAAGGAGGTTTACGTTTGTAACCGTAAAAGAGTAAGACTTTTTAAGTAGATACTGCAAGGTGTAGCGTATGGCCCCCCTGGACCCATGAATCCCTTATTTATACGACAATCGTGAGTTCTAGACAAACGTGACAAGCAGTGTCGCAGAACGGTGAGATTCAGTCTCGAGGCAACGCGATGATACCGCTTTCCATTGCAGACAAATACTGGTAGGCGTTTGTTTTACTTATACGAGGCACAAGACAATCTTCTCACAAAGACGCAACATTTAATCGCGATTTCTGAACTAGAAATCAGCTGCATAACCTCTTCTTATACACACAAGGTCGATATTTGTCATACCTACAACGCGTCGTTCCACTAAAGTGTTGATTGTTTGCGTATCAAAACGTGTAGTACACTTCACGCTGCCGGCCTTGTGGCCGTGCGGTTCTAGGCACTTCAGTCTGGAACCGCGCGACCGCTACGGTCGCAGGTTCGAATTCTGCCTCGGGCATGGGTGTGTGTAATGTCTTTAGGTTAGTTAGGTTTAAGTAGTTCCAAGATCTAGGGGACTGATGACCACAGATGTTAAGTCCCATAGTGCTCAGAGCCATTTGAACCTTTTTTTTTTTTAACACTTCATGTCAATTTCATCCTTTTGCGAGCTGCCTTTACGGTGCTGCCATTTTAATTACCAACCGTATATTTAAAGCAGACAAAGGCTGAGCTATGTGAAACCTATTATAGAGGGTGCTGGATGTCGCAGTTACCTTTGGATGAACAGTCTAGCGCAAGACAGGAAGAAACGATGGACAGCATGAAACCAGATCAGCATCACAATTTGAAGAAGTACCACTGAGCTTTAACCTGCACGGTCCAGTCATATTAATGCGACCATCACCTATGTTCGATGACAACATGCGATAAGCACTCATTGAACTGCAGGCGGTAGTACTACCAGTGGATGGTAAATAACGTGTCTCTGGGGATGCGGGATACTGTGCAGTAGTCGTAATGCGGAAACGGAGCGTTTCACCTGACGTTCAAATCGGCATTCCACTGGCTATCTGGCCGAAGGTGGAAACATTTCCGAAACAGCTAAGTTTATTAACGGTCCGCGTGCCGCTGTGGTTAAAGCATAACATGCATGGAAAAATAGGGCTATCCAAAAGTGGCACCGAGGCAAATGCAATGCGCCACACGCCATGATCACAGTGGTGAACGAAGGCTGTTGAGATGTGTACAGGGGAATAGGCTTTCAACTGTTGGGCAAATTAACGCCCCGATGAACCAAGGGGCTACGAACGGTGTGTCCTCAACGACCTTCTGCGAAAGCTGTTGCGTATGATCCTCCGCAGCAGGCACCTGATTCATGAAAATGTGCTGACTGCTGTTCACTAGCGACGAAGGCTGGAGTTTACACACCAGTATCGAAACTGAACCTCCACTGAGTGACGACAGGTGGTATTTTCCGAATAATACATTTTGTGCCCCAGTGGACTGACCATTAGGGTGTATGGCGTGAAACGTCTTAAAGCAAACACCCTACAACCATCGTCGAAAGGGACAAGGTCGAAGGAGGGAGAGTTATGGTCTGGGGAACGTTTTCGTATCATTCCCTGGGTGATCTCGGTATTCTGGAAGGAATAATGGATCAACACAATTACGCATCTCTCCTTGGGGACCATGTCCACCCCTATATGCAGCTTGTTTTTCCTCTGTACGATGGCATCTACCACCAGGACAGTGCAGCTCGCAATGTACGTGAGTGGTTCAGAGAGCACCAGGGTGAGTTTACCGTACTCCCCTGGCCTCCAGACTCCCGGGATTTAAGCACGATCGAGAATATGTGGGACCAACTTTATCGGGCTGTTCGCACCTTGGATCATCAACTGAAAAACCTTGCGCAGCTGGCCAAGGTCTGGAGACAGCTTGACTCCAAATCCCTGTCAGTAGCTTCCAGAACCTCACTGACTCTCTTGCTTCATGTTTTGCAGCGGCCTGTGCTGCAAACTGTGATCATTCGGGCTTTCGACAGATGGTCGCATTGGTGTGACTGGATAGTGTACTACTGGTGTTATAGGAACTGATTCCCTCACATCAGCCATTTCCTTTAATTATTTTCCACCGTTATCTCCACCAGTTGTATTGGCACCATAGATCAATAAATCACCTTAAAAGCTTGCACAGGATAGAGTAGCATGGAGAGCTGCATCAAACCAGTCTCAGGTCTGAAGACCACAACAACAACACGATCTCTGTTCGCGTGATGGCTGACTTCATATGCTACCTTATTGAAACTCAGCGGCAAACCACCTGATTGCTTCACTAGGCTCCCAGTTTAAAGAGTTGTTTGCAGATATACTGAATAACCAAAGATTAGACTTCACTAGAAGACAAAATCATGGAATAGGAAGTCTTTGGGACATGCGCGTGGCTTACAACTTGCGTATAGAACGTAATACAAAACACATTTATAACAAACGATTTTCAACCTCATGATATGTATCACAGTGAGTGGTTCATACATGATATATATAAAGGAAAAGAAATGATCTTAGTGCAAAACCTTGTGGAACATCTCAATTACAGTGTCCACATACGATTTCTGTATTTCAATTTATCGAGTGGGGTGGCGCAGTGGTTAAGGCACTAGGTTAGCTACCGGGAGGAGCAGGGCAATAGGGATTTACTTTTTTCGTTGTTGCCCTTATTGTATTGGGTTGGTGCGGAAGATCGCAGCGTTTTTCAGTACGTTTAATGAACACATAACAGAGACTTTAGTCATCGATAATGTAGTCTCCTTCACTACTTCAACAGTGTGCCAACGCTGTAGAAATCAAGTGGTTTTGAGATGAAGATCTCGTCGAGCCGTGTTCGGAGCGCATTTTCGTGTGGAAAGGAAGTTCCTGGAACGATGTTCGAGGGAGACCTGAAAAGGCGAAAATCTGAGGGTGCAAGATCAGTTGAATGCCGTGCGCGCTGAATGACTTCCCAAACCAAGTACTGTATAGTGTTTTCTGCTAGTCTGCCAGAATGCAGACGGTCACTATCGTGGAGTAGCACCACTGCACGCAGTCTTCGTGGTCGTTGTTCTTGGACTGTGTCTGCAAGACGCCTCAGCGGTTGACAATAAATGTCGGAAGTGATGACTACACCCCGAGGGAGCAATTCGTAGTACAGCACACATTCGCTGTCCCACCAAATGCGTAACATTATCTTGTGTGGATCGGCGCAGGTCCTTGTAAGGGGAGTTGTTACTTTATTTTGGCTCAGTTATTCCTTTTTTTACCTTATGTTAGCTTAACGACACCGTTTCTCGTCACCAGTAGTGATATAGGATAGGAGTGGTCGGTGTTGATCACGAGCCAATTGATGACAAGCCAGAAGAGAGGCGCACATTTGGCCACCCGCTGATTTCTGTCACTTTAACTTACAGCGTGCGGCACCCACACACCCAATTTTTGAACCGCACGACGGTGGGACTATAAGAGTACACTGACGAGGATCATTGTGGATTAATGTGTTTAAACGATCTTCATCAAACCCAGAAAGTCTTCAAGAATGTTGAGAGTAAGTAGTATCAAAACAATCCTCCTTAAAACGAGAGAACCATTTGCTTGCCGTGCACTGTCCAATGTAATTATCCCCAAACACAGCGCAAATGTTTCTGGTTCTCTCCGCTGCTGTCATCTCTCTACTGTACTGAAACATAAGAATATTTCGGAAATGTTCCGATTTCTCCAGTTGGCATTCCGTTTTCTAGCGTCAACAGCACCACTAATTATATTATGTGATCAAAACTATCCGGACAACGCCAGAAACATATGTTTTTCATATTAAGTGCATTGTGCTGCCACCTACTGCCAGGTACTCCATATCAGCGTCATTAGACATCTTGAGAGAGCAGAATGGGGCGTTCTGTGGAACTCACGGACTTCGAACGTGGTCGGGTGATTGGGTGCCACTTGTGTCGTATGTCTGTACGCGAGATTTCCACACTCCTAAACATCCCTGGGTCCACTGTTTCCGATGAGATAGCGAAGTGGAAACGTGAAGCGACACATACAGCACAAATGCGTACAGGCCGACCTCATTTGTTGACTGACGGAGACCGCCGACACTTGAAGAGGGTCGTAATGTGTAATACGCAGACATCTATGTTCAAATGTGTGTGAAATCTTATGGGACTTAACTGCGAAGGTCATCAGTCCCTAAGCTTACACACTACTTAACCTAAATTATCCTAAGGACAAACAAACACACCCATGCCAGAGGGAGGACTCGAACCTCCGCCGGGACCGGCCGCACAGTCCATGACTGCAGCGCCTGAGACCGCTCGGTTAATACCGCGCGGCCCAGACATCTATCCAGACCATCACACAGGAATTCCAAACTGAATCAGGATCCACTGCAGGTACTATGACATTTAGGCGGGAGGTGAGAAAATTTGAATTTCATGGTCGATCGGCTTCTCATAAGCCACATATCACGCCGGTAAATGCCAAACGACGCCTCGCTTGATGTAAGGAGAGTAAACATTGGACGACTGAACAGTGGTAAAACGTCGTGTGGAGTGACGAATCACGGTACACAATGTGGTGATCCGATGGCAGGGTGTGGGTATGACGAATGCCCGGTGAACGTCATCTGGCAGCGTGTTAGTGCCAACAGTAAAATCTGGAGGCGGTGGTGTTATGGTGTGGTCGTGGTTCTCATGGAGGGGGCTTGCACCCCTTGTTGTTTTGCGTGGCACTATCACAACACAGGCCTACATTGATATTTTAAGCACCTTCTTGCTTCCCACAGTTGAAGAGCAATTCGGGGATGGCGATTGCATCTTTCACCACGATCGTGCACCTGTTCATAATGCACTGCCTGTCGCAGAGTGGTTACAAGACAATAATATTCCTGTAATGGACTTGCCTGCACAGAGTCCTGACTTGAACCCTACAGGGCTCCCTTGGGATGTTTTGGAACGCCGACTTCGTGCCAGGCCTCACCGACCGACATCGATACCTGCCCTCAGTGCAGCACTCCGTGATGAATGGGCTGCCATTCCCCAAGACACCTTCCAGTACCTCACTGGACGTATGCCTGCGACAGTGGAAGCTGTCATCTAGGCTAAACGTGGGCCAACACCATATTGAATTCCAGCATTTCCGATGGAAGGCGCCACAAACTTGTAAGTCATTTCCAACCAGGTGACCGGATACTTTTGATCACATAGTGTATCCCTAAATGACAAAAGACAACAGACAACATATAAACTCAACTAGCAACAGTGAACAACGAATCAAAAATGACAATCGATAAGTAAATCCATAGCAACCGGAATATCAATATGCAAAACAAAACCCTAAGAACTTCTACATCAGCATAACGTTAAGGCGAACTTCTGAATATTTTTGCGGATACATTCAGTTTCTTTCGATGTCCTTGATCAGTCCACAGTTTATCCTCCGTCTGCAAAGACCTCCTTGTCTACAGGAAGTTGATTTCTAACTTTTAGATTTCGCGACCGTAGGTTTCGTCGAGCCGTGTTCGGAGCGCATTTTCATCCGGAAAGGAAGTTCCTTGAAGGCTGTTCGACAGAGAGCATATAACATTACTCCAGCCTGAATTGTTGACTGCTTTCTGTAGGTTCACTGAACAGATCAGGCTAAACTGGTAGTTCTCAATTCTTCCATAGATTACCAAAGAAAAATTCATCAAAAACGGAAGCATTTCTTTTGGTGGGGCGAGTGGCAGAGGATAGGAAGAGGGCAGATTTTATTAGCTGTCTGTTCTGTTCTGCATGCGAAAGCTCCTGAAGTGGTGACCCGTGTGTAGTACTTGAACGTTGGACGTCAAACGACGAAGCACACTTCACAGCACATCGTCGTGGACGAGTCGACATGTTGAAGCAGCGCTGGAGAGACTGAACTCAAAGTTTCGATCAGCAGAGGGTGAGGAGGACGATTATGAAATTAGCGGCGCACATTCCGCTTCTAGTCCCAGTTGAAAGGCGAAACGCTTGCTTGGTAAAAGGAAGGGACTAGCTACGGATAAAAGAAGAAGAAAAAATCGAAGTATATGAAACTGAAAAATATACGCTGGAGAAGAAAGGGTGAAAAATCGGTTTTAGATTTCGTCGAAGAAGTCAACCGGAATTTGCCATAAAATACTTAAGAAAAACATATCAGACGTGATGGAGAGGGATGTATTTCGACCAAGTTTGTCCACTATACGAAACCAGTTTCTTAACTATGCCCACAGATAAACCCAAAAAAGAAAATCGATTAAATGAATGGAAACTACAAGGTCTGAAACGGAAAAAAAGTTGTCGAGCTTCATTTCGTTCTCTGTGTCCTAATAAAGAGTTAGTCTTTGTCAGTAGGCTCAGAATGTACCTACATAATTAATCACATAAAAATATCTACAATTTTATCTTGTGTCATGTGAGTGTGGCTATCCCCAGGAAAGAAACTACGGAATGTGTAGGAGAAACAGAAATTTATAAATCGACTAATATATAAACCAGAAGGGAAATATAACAAAACAAAAAATGTAAAACATTTGCAGTCGCCATTTTTAGGTTGTTAAAGGAGATAAAAACGTCGTTAAAAATAACTTGGGTAGGACGTAAAAAACCGTTTCTTAATCATAAACATAGAACATAGGACCTAAAATATTAAACGCCTTTTTTTATTAATAAAATTAGAATATGCCGCGCTTTCAGTTTGAAGGTTTTTTTATAGGTCGTAGTAAGTCGAATTCACTTCTTTATGTATCAAGCACTGTGGTTCACAGTTATCCCTTGTGAATTGGGCAGTCTCCTAGAACAGGAAGTCGTGGTATTTCCGGAAGCAGGCATCTACAATAAACTCATTTGGTCCATTCGGCAAACTACCTTGCCCTTTCCAGCTAGCTGCACAGATTTCCAAACCTCTTCTAGTATGCCTAAGGATATTTTTTATAATTTTTAGCATTTTTCACAAAAATAATCTACTTAACTTATGTACAGATTCTTTTTAGACCTGGTGTTTTATACGTGTTACTTAACTGCCGTTTTGATCTCACATTACATAATGTCTTTTTAGCGTTTTTACCAGTAGCAGTGTGGAGACATTTTTGTTTATATCACTTGTGCTACACAAAATCAAATGGAACACCTCAGTTAGTTAACACGTGTTCTCTCGTTCAGTAGTAGTGATGAGATAATTATCTCGTTATTTTATAATACTGAACGTATTTTGTTTGTCATATGTCAGATTATGTTATTTTTATTATTGTTCGCCCCGGTAGCTGAGTGGTCAGTGCGACAGAATGTCAGTCCTAAGGGCCCGGGTTCGATTCCCGGCTGGGTCGGAGATTTTTTTCCGCTCAGGGACTGGGTGTTGTGTTGTTCCTAATCATCATCATTACATCCCCATCGAGTCACCGAAGTGGCGTCAAATCGAAAGACTTGCACCCGCCGAACGGTCTACCCGACGGGACGCCCTAGTCACACGACACTTACTTATTATTATTATTATTATTATTATTATTATTATTATTGTGCTATATGGACTCTGTTATCAAGCAGTGCTTTTCGTCTTGTTTCACTGTAAGACTGTGATTCTCTCTCAGTGGGCTATTCTTCATCCTTCGGTCCACTTGCTTCCTAGTTTTCTTGGAACATCATTCTTGGCTATTGTGACCAACAGCTTACCTTTGGACTGAAAAGATTCCCGTTTACTACTTCATCTATCTGATCTCTCTATAATTCCTTTATAACTTGTTTGATTCGTAGTATATTCTTTAACGTTTCTATGTATGTTTATAATTTCTGTGTAAGCCTTATTACTGGTAGTCTTTAAACTGAAACATGTCAGCCGAATATTGGGCTCACATATTTCATAAGACGAGACATGTTAAACCATCCTTTGCTTTAAAAGAGTAAAATGTGTGAATCATGATAGAAATGCCTGACACCTGTAAGTGGAGAGCGTATCCATCCCGCTGCTTTCATGCTATTAACAGTAAAAGTAGCTGTAGCAGTTGACTAGCAACTTTCGTAATTCTGGCGGTTTCCACGGATCGCAAACTCGGTATCTTTGGGTCTGTGGGTACGTATGGAGATAGCCAACCATAGGTCAAGCGACTGCAGTTGCACAATGTGTTTTGCGATGTCTCTCAGACTTTGGCGGGTCGAGTGTGGGAAATGAGGTGCTGCAAGAAAATCATACTCTCACTCACTCATTCACTCTCTCTCTCTCTCTCTCTCTCTCTCTCTCTCTCTCTCTCTCTCTCTCACACACACACACACACACACACACACACACACACACACTGTTCTTGGGGCTGGTTGAAGCAAGACACGACGTTGAGGCTAGTTAGCTAATAATTAATGATTCTCCAGTATTTTCTAATAAGGGGACTTCCAATCCAACATGATTAAACCTACCCTGATTTTTTTTTGCAGGAAAAATACATCGAAAGAAATACAATCACAAAATCTGAGCTACTAAGACACACTGCAAGTGTTTTTTTAATGGTGAATTCGTATCTCGACAGGCAACTGGAGAAATGTAAACCCCTGCCATAGCTATAGCAGACAGGGCATTTGCAACGCGGCGGGCACATATCCCTGACTGAAGCACATTGGTAAACAGGTAGCATGGCACAGCGTGAATGCAATTTGTAAAGCGAATTCCAGTTTCCATTGATAGTTTCTCTGACAGTTGTCCGCAGTTACTATCACTCTAATATGCATCTCATTTAAAAGTGGTAATAATTAGCATTTGCCTTTGTGATATCGCGAAGTGTTAACGGTGGAGATGATTCTGAATTAATTTTCTTCGTGATTTCTTGATGCTAATAGCATCTGTGTTTGTGCAGATTGCAGAGTTTCACAGTAATGTGGAATAAAATTGTTTTCAACCTTGGAACGATGAAGTATGAAGAATATGGTATGCAATTGAAATCACCTACTTCTCCTGAAGACCTTGAAAGGTGGCTGCACTGAGTCACAGCGCCAGAGATTGCGCCAAAGAGTATTATTCAGCCGCCTCCACTGGCAGTGCTTGTTGAGATGTGGTAGTGGAGAGTTCTTGTCGAGAAGTCGTCGTGGAGAGTGCATATTGAGAAGTGGGTAGTAGGAGTTCCGATGTAGCCGTGACGAGTTGTGAGCATGTTGTATGCAGTTGTTCTGATGGGCGAGACAGCCGATGCTGTTCGATGGCGGATGTTGTAATGATCAGACTGTATGTTTCGTCAATATATATGAAGGTAATATTTTTTTTTATTTTTATTTCAAATGTCTTAAACAATAATGCCTCTTGGTCACAGGGTCAGTCAACAAAGCATCTGGCTTGTGTTCATGTATTAAAGTGTAATTCTGGTTTCTATGTGCAAGTATAGTATTTCAGTTTTATTTAATTAATTCAGTGTAAATGGTATTTAAAATATCTTGTCTTTTTGAGGAAGAACCGTGCCAGATGTGTACGTTGAATCACACTTCCACACACAGAACAGTTACACTTGTACTTGTTGTTCGTAGTTTTTGTTTCGTAGCTTTATAGTTGCTGGGGACTTAATTAATTAATTGTGTTAACGGAAATTTCCTTTCATTCTTGGTTGTTATTTTATGCAGTCAGATTGCGTACTAATACTAGTCAGGGCCAACCGGTTACGAGACTTCGTAGCCGGACATTCAGCTACTAAAATTAAAATTATTTGCATTCTATATAATTAAGCCCCCATGCAACCTGCATGGTGTTATTTAGTGGTTAATGGCTCTAAGAACTATGGGACTTAACATCTGAGGTCATCAGTGCCCTAGACTTAGAACTACTTAAACCTAACGAACCTAACGAACCTAAGGACATCACACACATCCATGCCCGAGGCAGGATTCGAACCTGCGACCGTAGCAGCAGCGCGGTTCCGGACTGAACCGCCAAGAACCGTTCGGCCACAGCGGCCGGCTATTTAGTAGTTAATTGTAAATAATATAGAAAACAAGAAATAACTCTGACGACTCCGTGAATTGTGGTTCGAACGATGACTGATAATTAACAAAAATAGAGTACCTTCGAAGCCCAAAGACAACATTTACAGTTATAGTTTTCAACGAGAAAGAAAATACTTTTTTTCTTTTAGTCAAACGAAAGATGGATAAAACGCTTATACACAAGCAATGTGCAAAAACAGTTTCGTTTCGTAAAATCTGAACATGAAATGTACAGAAGGAAGAAAGATTTGCACGAAGTAAAAAATATGCGGCAAAATGAAACTAACAAAAGTGTGAAAGAAAATGTATTCGAAGGATTCATAACTTCTCGTGAGAATCAATGCACCGTTACCGAAGATCCACGAGACGGGGCGCTCTGAATTGCAAGGGAGATGAACATTACTGATTTGCAGTTTCAGGAAATTATACGGAAAAGGAAGTCGCAAAATTACGAAGTTTACCTCAAGTAAACGTGTAGAGAAGATGTTATTAATAGGTAACCTATAGAGAAATTCGTATCTGAAGACGAAGTTTCTTGTTATGCCCTAAAATGCTGCGTATAAGGCCAGTCTACTAGATTTCATGCAAACGGTACTTCATCATTTGGAGCGAAAAACAGAGTCGCTTGTGCAGTCTATGAATGCTGTAACATACTGGTATAAAACAGTGGCAGTGAGAATTATGAGTAGGTTACTATTTCCCTAGCTTTACATCTGTATTTAGGAACATCAAGGCAGAATAGTAGCAAAAATTTTAAAAATGGCTGTTTACTTGCAAAAATCTTACAATTGACGTACCAAAATCTGGAAAAATTGGGAGAGGATAATTTTCATTGTTACATTCGAAACGTCTTCTTACCATTTGCAGCCAATAATTCATTGCTTTTGTTGGACTCCTGGCCTGGTCATAACAACTCGTCTGTCTTTACGAGGACGACGAAAAGGCTTAATATAATCCGGGTTCCCTTCGAAACTAATAATGTGAATGAGCCATTCGATAAAAAAACTTTCAACCGTCTGAAGCATTTTTCAGAAAACTGACGGGCAATATAATTACCATCAACTCTCTGTCATTTCAGGTTTTACTCAGCGGAACAGTATCGTTAAACTTCAGTCATTTCTGCAATGTCAATTTACATCACGACATTTTAAGAATTTGATGCAGCATGTCTGGTACGCAGCACAATATGCAGAACAACGGCCAAGAGTGTTTCATATTCGATTCTAGTTCAATTTCAATAAAATTAGTAATTACTGTGAAGTGTGCGAATGTATTTGTTTTATTATTAGATGTGTCCGGTGTAAGGAAATGTTTGTTTTCGTCATCCAATGGACACTTCGCTTTTTTGCGACAACAGCGAATGAACAAAGTACAGTTTCATTGTTGGCAAAATATACATGGTTCAAAGATTATCGTAAGAACTGTACTACAGGGATTTTTATAAAATATTAAATTTTAACAAATCAAGGTCCGGACTGATGGAAGTTGACTGAAATGTAACATCATATATTGCCGCGATTTTCTTTTCTCTGCTAGTCTCTTGTGTAACATCTGTAGAAGTTCAGCGTCGGTATAAACTGAAAGTTGTTCAATAAATTAATGAAATGGGACATTTTTGGCGCGGTTAAGTGCTTAAAATTAGCGTGAGTACATTTTGGACTTTGTGCTACGCGGCACTGCGTCCTCTTGTCATGGATGCCTCTGCATATTCGCCGATTCGGCGCTAGACAGGTAGTGGTGAGTTCCTATGGGATCAAACTGATGAGGTCATCGGTCCCTAGGGTTACACACTACTTAATCTAATGTCAACTAACTTACGCTAAGGACAACAGACACACCCATGCCCGAGGAAGGACTCGAACTTCCGACGGGGGGGGAGGAGCCGCGTGAACCGTGGAAAGGCGCCCAAGACCGCGCGGCTAACGGCTGTACAAGCCGGTGTTATGCACTGGGGTGACGAAGGTCATAGGATACATCATAATATCGTGTCCACCCTCCTTTTGCCAGGCGTAATGGAGCAAATCGACGTGGCATGCACTCATCAAATTGTTAGAAGTCCCCTGTAGAAATATTGAGCCATGCTTCCTCTGTAGCCGTCCGTAATTGCAGAAGTGTTGCCGGTGCAGGATTTTGTATACGGCCTGTCCTCGCGATTATGTCTCATAAATGTTCGATGAGATTCATGTCGGGCGATTTGGGTGGCCAAATCATTCGCTCGAACTGTCCAGAACAATTTTAGCCCGGTGACATGGCGCATTGCATCCATAAAAATTCAATCGTTGTTTGGGAACATGGAGTCCAAGAATGGCTGCAGATGGTCTACAAATAGCCGGAAATAACAATTTCCAGTCAATGATCGGTTCAGTTGGACCAGAGGACCAAGCATATTCCATATAAACACTACCCACACCCATTTCCAGTTCAGTTGGACCAGGGGACCGAATCTATTCCATATAAACACGACCCACACCATTACGCAGCCACCAGTAGCTTGCACGGTGCCCTGTCGATAACTTAGCTCCATGTCTTCGTGGGGCCTGCGTCACATTCAAACGGTACCAACCACTCTTACCAACTGAAATCGGGACTCATCTGACCACGCCACGGTTTTTAAGTCGTCTAGGGTCCAACCAAGAGGCGCTGTAGACGTGCTGTTAGCAAAAGCACTCGCATAGGTGGACTGCTGTCATAGCCCATTAACGTCACATTTCGGGGTACTGTCGTAACGGATTCCTTCCTTGTACGTCCCACATTCATTACTGCTGTTATTTCACGCAGTGTTGCTTGTCTGTTAGCACTGTAAACTCGACACAAACTCTGCTGCTCTCGGTAGTTAAATGAAGTCGTCGGCCACTACGTTGTCTGTGGTAAAACGTAATGCCTGAAATTTGGTGTTTCCGGCATGCTCTTGACACTGCGGATCTCGAAATATAGAATTCCCTAGCGCTTTCCCAAATAGAATGTTCGATACGTCTAGTTCTACGTACCATACCGCATTCAAAGTCTGTTAATTTCCGTCTTGCGGCCATAATCACATCGGAAGCCTTTTCACATGAATCACCCGAGTACAAATAACAGCTCCGCCAATGCACTACCCTTATAAACATTGTCTACGTGATACTACCACCATATGTATATATCGCTGTCCTATGACTTTCGTCACCTCAATGTAAGCGGTTCTTCCTGGGCCAAAAATGAGGAACTTTTAACATTTTTTTTCTTTTTATTGAGATACTTGCAATGCACCCTAGCAACTAAAATTTTGACAGTGCATTTCTTTCGGTGTATTATTCCTGTATGAAAAAATTCTGTAGGTTTCTACATGTCGTAATGGATCATTAATTTGGGAGTTCAACCTGTTTAAATAATTTATTTCCTATGTTTACAAATTTTAATTCCGTAAATTAATCCGTTTCTTTGTGATTACGACCACATTTGGATAGGTGGTTCTCTGTTAGATATTGTGGTTTCCAAAAGGTAATTTCAGTACTTCTCATTCGATATATTTGCTTCAATAATGTTTCTCCAGCCATTTCGATAATTCGTGAATGTAAATCTTATGAGTAAGACAATTTTTGTTTGTGATTGTTTGCACGTAGTATCGAACAGTGTTCCATGTAGCCCATGGTGTTAAATAGATCTCCATTGTGTTTTCGTTTTAACTTAAAGTGATTAAATCCTGTTAATATGTATGCTGTGTAATTTCCCCTCGTCTTCAACATGGTCTCTTTGTCAAACGATACACGTGGTACTAGGTGGACTTCTGAGGCTCGCGTGGCTTTTGGGTTTTACGGTGCTCCTTTTGTTTCTCAACTTCGTTTCAATAGTGCTGTAATGTCACTCGCAGCTGTTGGCAAGTGAAATTTAAGCGAATTAGATGGGGTTCCTTTGTGAGTTCAGCCACATGCGCCGTGCATGCAGGCTGCTAACAGAACTTATACTTGTGGCTTATCCTCGTTTTTCTAGCGCGTTTCCATTATCAACGTAGTACAATAAAACCAGTCATTTCTCGGTTATACGTTTTGGCATGCATTTATCCTTTCTCCGGGTCCTCATGTCCAACATACGTGTGATTAGTTTGAATTATTGTAAAAAGCAAGATATTTCCTTGCGTTCAATGAGCACATGACTTGAAAACTATAATTCTCTGAATAACGGTAGTGTCTCTGTTATTCGTGCGAATAAATATTAAGATAATCTGACCTCTCTTTTATTGAAGGCTTAATGATAACGTTCCGATTTTTTAACCGATCCTGATGAATAAACTGAATATAAATGAATGGCGACCTACTAGTTTTGTACCTCAGGGCCTGTAATTAAAATTAATGTTTTTTGTAGTTACTTACGTCGATTACCGTAAACGGATCATATTTTTCTTGGTCTCTTGTACAACATGGCGAACAGTCCGCACTATTCAAACGACCTCTTGCAAAATGTCTCAATAAAAATTTAGTCCCCATTTCAACATGACTGGTGCCAGGTTCGAGAATTTATATATTCCTTTACGGGATATCAAATTGCATCCGTCCTTCGGTGTTTCTGGGCCAAGAATATTCCTTATAATCCTTATAATCCTTTGTTGTTCCTACAGAATGTGTTCCAGATCACATTTCGTATCGACATTAAACTTTGGCTAGCGTGCGGAGCTTGAGGTTTCATCACCGTGCTGTGACATCTAACCTTCGAATGTCTGAACTTACACACTCTTTTGAATTTCTGTAATTGAAAACTTTGCTTCCATTTCAAGCCCCACTGGTCTATGATCTCACAGAAATACTGAAGCGTCTGACCCTGATCCATTTGTTTTCTCCATATTTCGTGTTTAGTTTTTAAAAGGGAATTAGTGCAGATGAACTCAATTTTTGTTTCAAATGCGATTTGTAGGTTAGCTTTCCCGGTGTATTAAATTATATGTAAGTCTTATTTTTTTTAAAATCTAGGTATGACTGGTGGTGACGGACAGTCCTGATCATGTAAAAACAAAAAATACGTCTGGCAGTAAAATATTATTTTAAGAAATGTAACAATCACGGATGTCTCCGAACTACAATATTATCGCACTTCATAAGCAGCTATTTTCTGTGAGAATCGTTGCAACAGGAATACAAGAGAATCTCTAATATCAACGCCACACTTCAGTAATTTTTACTCTGAAAAAAAAAAAAATGCTCTCACATTGTTTCTTTTTAGTTACTCAAACTAGTGTCCATGCTGTGTACGGCGTACAGAAAATGTAGCACTCTGTCAGGTGGGTCGTTTCAGTGCATATTATTTGTAGAGTTTAACTGGCACCAAGCCTTTTTACTTGTCTCCAAAGTTGGCTAGCAACTTTTCGCACATACCAATAAGGTGTAAAGACGGATACTAAAATTGATGATAGAGCGAACTGAATATTTCCGCGTAATATCACTAAAAACTCCGTTACTGTCACTGTGTTCGTCTGTGGTGATAAAGTATTAAATTAACCAGGCTCCGAATTAGAAAACAGCCCTCCTCGCAAGACAGTTACACGATATCTGACACCATGAACGCCTTCGTAGTTGTTGAACCTAAACCCTTTGTCGATAACAGTTTCTTCCAGTACAAGTCCGTCAACGTACGTGGGAGAACACTCTGGAGAGTGGGTAAGAGGTGTGCAAGACGACACTGTGCTATGGCTAATTATAAACAGGGCCTCTCTGATCTGCATAGAACGAACCTTATTGCTATGTAGATCGCTCGCCACCCGTCGCACTCTGCCCCCGGTCGCCTCACACCAAACTGCCGTCTGAGATGTGAAATGAAAAGCTATGCCCAACAAAAAAAGTGGTAAGAAGGGATTTATGAGATTCAGCTATCTACTGAAATTAAAAGCAGATCTAATCTGACCACAGTTTATTGCTATAAAAAATACAAAAACAAAAAGATGATTCAGAATTGGTAGAGTATCTTTCAGCAAACCAACTGACATATAAGAACATTGGATTACAAAATACTTGCAATAAAATCAAATAATTACTATCACTGCACGGCACAGCCCGCGGGATAAGGGTAGAGAAAAGGGTGTGGCAATTAACCCCTGATCCTCAGAGATAAATCAGATACGCGATCCTGCATCGAACATGATGAACGCATTGCCCTGCCGTGGATTAAATAAAATCACTTTAAAGAACACGAAGTGCCTGGAAGAAAAAAGTGAGCAGCGAGCACAAAGTGTAATTCCAAAACAAGGTCCTTACATCTTTCTCGCCACTCTCATCCCCCTGTTCGCCTAGGCAGCATGATCTTATCATAATTCTCCATCACAAGAACGTCGACTAAATCCACCGTCTGAAGAAAGACGAAATCTCTAGGGGGAAGGCCATTTTCCACATCTCCAAAACGAGGGCTGATTCTCCTAAGTCGGAATCGATGCCTCTCACCCTGAATCCAAAGTCAGTGTGTCTCTAAGACCATTCTCCTGCGAGTTATCTACGAAGAAGCCTCCAAAAATACTTGTCTCGCAGTCACAAATTTTGTTAGTAGCACTCTCAGTTGGATACCATGTAACAAAACTGGCCCTCTCTCCTCCAAAAAGATTATTTAACTCTTATTTAATCTGTTGTTTTTCAAGTTAAACAAAATTCTAGCAATTTGGTGGAAAATTCCCACTCTCAAGAAAAGTTACAGCGTAGCTCAATGTGACTGAAACCTTTCTTTTCTTGGAATATGGCGCCTGATCTCCTTGTCTATCTACTTTTCTGGGCACCGTCCAATCCTGTGTACCATTTTCTTCTTCAGTAATCAGGACAAAAGGAAGAAAACGCCCAGCTTTTTTCAAAGAGCACTCAGTTATGCCCAGTGTCCGGCATCTGGCCAGAAAGCACTGCAAAAGGCAATTGTCATTAAATAGTGCACTGTGTAAGAAACTGCTGAGATCTCACGCAGTTTTAGCTACTTCCTTATTTCACATCGCTACAGGATATTTTATGCGCTTCACCCACCAGACGCTTCTCCGCTTTCTCCAAACAAGCCACGCAGCTGCACCACCTTGCCGCCTTCTGCACACCGGCCTGCCAAGTGTGACTGATCTCTGG
This sequence comes from Schistocerca nitens, assembly GCF_023898315.1. Lineage (NCBI taxonomy): Eukaryota > Metazoa > Arthropoda > Insecta > Orthoptera > Acrididae > Schistocerca > Schistocerca nitens. The sequence continues at coordinate 830,717,123 of NC_064615.1, forward strand.
ACCTGGGCTCTTCGCGTGACAAGGTATGGGGAGGAGCGGCGTGGGAGAGGAGGAGGAGGAGGAGGAGGAGGAGGAGGAGGACGACGACGACGACGACGACGACTTCTCTCTGGAAGCGGTACAGCTCTCTGGATCTTCAGTTATACTGTCTCTTGGAGCTACTTCCCTCTGGCTAGGATGTCATCCCTAGTTCTGATAGCGCACCAAAGCTTGACTGATGCTCTAGCTCAGTACAGCATCGAAACAACAAACATAATTAATCGGGTTTGCTTTGTTAAAGGTGTGGCTTGACCTCTGCAATCAGCTATGTCCCATTCTAATATAAAAGCTTGAATTATCTGATAAAGAAAAGGAAAAATCTCAGTAGCGTATGATCGAAAAATGATTAATAGCAATTAAGAATGAAACGACAGACTAAGGACCAGCTTGACTTTTCTCTAGTATCGACCGAAATAAAGCTTTGAGGGTGGGTCGAGAGTTTAATAGGTACGACGGTAAGAACAATGTCTGCGAAATTAAACTTTATTTTTTTGGGGGCCAATACGACACACGTTATTAATCTAATAGTAAATCCGGAAACATCATACAGTCCATTGCAGAGTCCAAGATTCATTCTGGAAATTTTGCTTTACTTAATATCGCAAGTACTTTAAGGAATAGGGCCTGTAAGTCTGTTTGTTTTGAGGTTAACCCCCCACTGCAATCCCATTCCCCTGCCCAGACAGTTCATTGCTTGAGAACGTCTGAATGAGCAACAACATTCTGTACCTTTGGTGGATTTACTCTGTTCCCCAACCATTAAGTTATCAGCAACACTGTTTTGTGTAGGAGTGTTGTCATTCATTTTGAACAGAAGTTTTCGCTTGCAGCCTTATGGCTGCAGTGTTCGTGTACGTAAGTTCTCAGTGCACAGTGAATGAGGACTCTCCGCTCTCCCGTTATTTCCAAAAAAAATGGTTCAAATGGCTCTGAGCACTATGGGACTTAACATCTGAGGTCATCCGTCCACTAGAACTTCGAACTACTTAAACCTAACTAACCTAAGGACACCACACACATCCATGCCCGAGGCAGGAGTCGAACCTGCGACCGTAGCGGTCGCGCTGTTCCAGACTGAAGCGCCAAGAACCGCTCCGCCACACCGGCCGGCCCCGTTATTTTCACTCAAATGATAAAAGAAAGAAACAAGGTGTCTGACACGCAGATGTGTGTGAATACCTAAGGGATCAAACTGCTGAGGTCATCGGTCCCTAGACTTACACACTACTTAAACTAACTTATGCTAAAAACAACATACACACTCATGCAAGAGGGAGGACTCGAACCACCGGCGGAAGGGACCGCGCAGTCCGTGTCATGGCGCCTCAAACCGCGCGGCCCCTCCGAGCAGCTCTGACACGCAAATCATCTTTATTCTAACAAGTGGCCAGAAACATAGTGTGCCCCACTGATAACATAATGTGCCAGGCTAAGACACGTGTGCACTGTCGTGCTTCCATGCAACCTGTTCGTGCTGAACAAAGGGACTGTATGTGTTGTGTAAGTATATCCAACACAGTTACAAAGTTACCAATAAGGGCAGTCTATTCTGGGAATGTTGACCTCATCAGGTGTCAAATGCAAAGCAAGATACAACTAGGAGTGGCAAAATAGATAGGGAACTCCAGATACTACCACTCTAAAATTTTGCCAACTAACAAGGGAACCTCCCCATCGCAGCCCCCTCAGATTTAGTTATAAGTTGGCACAGTGGATAGGCCTTGAAAAACTGAACACAGATCAATCGAGAAAACAGGAAGAAGTTGCGTGGAACTATGAAAAAATAAGCAAAATATACAAACTGAGTAGTCCATGCGCAAGATAGGCAACATCAAGGACAGTGTGATCTCAGGAGCGCCGTGGTCCCGTGGTTAGCGTTAGCAGCTGCAGAACGTGAGGTCCTTGGTTCAATTCTTCCCTCGAGTGAAATGTTTACATTCTTTATTTTCGCAAAGTTATGATGTGTCCGTTCGTTCATTGACGTCTTTGTTCACTGTAATAAGTTTAGAGTCTGTGTTTTGCGACCGCACCGCAAAACCGTGCGATTAGTAGACGAAAGGACGTACCTCTCCAATGGGAACCGAAAACATTTGATCGCAAGGTCATAGGTCAACCGATTCCTCCACAGGAAAACACGTCTGATATATTCTATACGACACTGGTGGCGGCACATGATAGGAATATGTTGTCGACCCACCTAACTTCTACCATGCCCGATTTAGGTTTTCTTGTGGATGTGAGAATCACTCCCAAAAAAGTGATGAAAACATAAGAGTTTGTCACATAAACTGAAAATAAAAAATTAAAGTTTTCAGTCGAGGGAAGTCTTGAACCACGGATCTCTCGTTCCGCAGCTGCTCGCGCTAACCACGGGACCACGGCGCTCCTGATCTCGTACTATCCTTATATTGCATATCTTGCGCATTGACTACTCAGTTTGTAAATGTTGCTTATTTTTTCATAGTTCCACACAACTTCTTCCTGTTTTATCGACTGATCTGTGTTCAGTTTTTCAAGGCCTATCCAATCTACCAACTTATAACTAAATCTGAGGGGGGTGCGATGGGGAGGATCCCTTGTAAGAATAAATTTTGAGACAACAAATTAAAAATGCATTTTCAAAATAATTAAAAAAGAAAATTAATGTTACTAAAGACGTATCAGACCATATGAATGTAAAAAGGAAAAAAGGAAGCTCAGCCAATGTGACCTGGATCGGCGACCAATCAGAACCGTTCTCCCCGCCGTTGTCGGCTTTGGAAGACCGTGTAGAAACCACATCTCATTCAAATAGCTCCTAAATTGGCTTCACGTGAGTGACTGGACCCCATTTCAGTCCTTACACCAAGGAAAAATCTATATTCAATCGTGTCCGTCTTGATTGCACCAAGAAGAAATACAAATGATAAACAGGGATTCGATGGACAAATATATTATACTAGAACTGACATGCGACTACATTTTCACGCACTTTGGGTGCATAGATCCTGAGAAATCAGTGCCCAAAAAAACGGCCTTGATACGCCTGGGCATTTAGTCAAACAGAGCTTGCGCCCGGGTTCCCGGGTTCGATTCCCGGCGGGGTCAGGGATTTTCTCTGCCTGGTGATGACTGGGTGTCGTGTGCTGTCCTTAGGTTAGTTAGGTTTAAGTAGTTCTAAGCTCTAGGGGACTGATGACCATAGATGTTAAGTCCCATAGTGCTCAGAGCCATTTTGAACCAAACAGAGCTTGAATGGCGTGTACAGGTACAGCTGCCCATGCAGCAACACGATACCACAGTTCATCAAGAGTAGTTACTGGCGTATTGTAACGAGCGATTTGCTCTGCCACCATTGATCAGACGTTTTCAATTGGTGAGAGATCTGATGAATGTGCTGGCCAGGGCAGCAGTCGAACATTTTCGGTATCCAGAAAGGCCCGTACAGGACCTGCAACATGCGGTCGTGCATTATCCTGCTGAAATGTAGGGTTTCGCAAGGATCGAAAGAAGGGTAGAGCCACGGGTCGTAACACATCTGAAATGTAACGTCCACTGTTCAAAGTGCCGTCAGTGCGAAAAAGAGGTGATAGAGACGTGTAACCAGTGGCACCCCATACCATCACGGCGGGTGATACGCCAGTATGGCGATGACGAATACACGCTTCCAATGTGCGTTCACCGCGAGGTCGCCAAACACGGATGCGACAATCGTGATGCTATAAGCAGAACCTGGATTCATCCGAAAAAATGACGTTTTGCCTTTCGTGCACCCAGGGTCGTCGTTGAGTACACGATCGCGGGCGCTCCTGTCTGTGATGCAGCGTCAAGGGTAACCGCAGCCATGGTCTCCGAGCTGATAGTCCATGCTGCTGCAGACGTCGTCGAACTGTTCGTGCAGATGGTTGTTGTCTTGCAAACGTCCCCATCTGTTGACTCAGGGATCGAGACGTGGTTACACGATCCGTTACAGTCATGCGGATAAGATGCCTGTCATCTCGACTGCTAGTGATACTAGGCCGTTGGGATCCAGCACGGCGTTCCGTATTACCCTCCTGAACCTACCGATTCAATATTGTGCTAACACTCATTGGATCTCGACCAACGCGAGCAGCAATGTTGCGATACGATAAACTGCAATCGCGATAGGCTACAATCCGACCTTTATCAAAGTCGGAAACGTGATGGTATGCATTTCTCCTCCTTACACGAGGCATCACAACAACGTTTCACCAGGCAACGCCGGTCCGCGTCTGTAGCACGTCATCTTCGTGTTGTAGCAATTTTAATGGCCAGCAGTGTAACAATACAATGACTGGCTTCGGCTTACTGCCATCATCAGACGATTAAAAGTATTCTGATACAAGTGTCAGCGCCAAATAATCTATATTCGTTGGTATAAAACTAGTTCTCGTCAATATCATAGCTCTGGGTAGCAGAAGTTATTCACTTTGTACTCAATGGTTCAAATGGCTCTGAGCACTATGGGACTCAACTGCTGTGGTCATCAGTCCCCTAGAACTTAGAACTACTTAAACCTAACTAACCTAAGGACATCACACACATCCATGCCCGAGGCAGGATTCGAACCTGCGACCGTAGCAGTCGCACGGTTCCGGACTGCGCGCCCAGAACCGCGAGACCACCGCGGCCGGCACTTTGTACTCAACTGTTTGCTTGTAGGCCTATGGTTCCTGCGTTATTACACTTAAGTAACAGAGCGTTGTGAATCATATTGCTATATGCGATCAAGATTGTCATTTATGAATGAATTGCCCTAAGTGATCGAGGATTCGTTTACAGACCTTATATCTTCAATTGGCAACGAAAAATCCGTGGCAACTGAACCAAGGGCTTCCGCATGGAGGTCAGCCACGATGACGACCTTTTCCTCTTTCTTCTTTCGGTCTGTTCCTTAGACGTTAGCGGTTCTTTACGGATGTCTCGTGACATCTTTCGAATTCTATGGTTGAGTAGAGGATGATGAAAGGATGTCCAGTCTCGTGACCGAACACACTGGGCTACCTTGCTGGCAGACACTACAGAGGCAGAAAAATGTGAAAGGGACTGACATTTAAAACATACGAAGCGCAACATAAATATTAATGGTGTGCTTCTGGATGTGCAGGAGGGTTAACATTCCCGTAGAATACATAATAATTCGATAACTGACGCACTCGTCTGCCGGTGTGGCGTTATGTGTACTCGCTGCCGGGAATCCATCCTGAATGTGAACTATTACTGGCCTCGCGCCGCTATTTACAGGTATGTTCGACTCTCGGATCTCCACGCCAACTACGCCCACCGATTTTTATTTTTCAGAGCCCGCACTGATATTCCGTGAAGCACACAATCTCTCACCATTTCCTAGATCTGGTGGAGCTCAATTTATTGAATGTTAGACCTCAAACTGTGTTTAAACTGAAGCCCACACTTACCGAAAAGAAATTTTGCTGAGCAGCCGTTACACATCCTCCATACATTCCCGACCTCTCCCCATTCCATTTTCCGTATTTTTTGAGCACTGAAGAAAGACATTTGCGGCCATTGATTTGCTTCGGACAAAGAGGTACACACTAGGGTACAATCATGCTTTCGTTGCCAAGTGAAAACATTTTCACATGAGGTCGTTGATCGTTTTGCTTTGGAATAGGAAAAATAAATTAACAATTATGGCGATTACTTTTGACATAATAAATAGTTGGCTTACTTCTTTTCCATCTGCATTGTTTTCATTTCGCTGCTCCTTATAGATGGTCCTTAAAAGTCAGTATCTGATGAACTGCACGTTTATGAGTGTTGTTGATTTTTTTCTCGTTGCGGGTCTTGGTTTATATTATCGTATCGACCTGCATGGGCTGGTGTAGCTATGACAGCCGGTAGGGAAGACTGGTTGCTCTCCAACGCCACAGGAGTGAGAGAAAGTAGGCTAAGCTGTCCTTGAGTAACGACAGAAAGGGTTCTTCAGCATATTAGGTTCCAAATTCCGTACATTCTAGTAGTGTTAAAACCTAATTATTTAAATGATTAAGAAAACAATCTGGCAATGCTGTTGGTTACCCACATTGATGTAAGTACAACTACAATTTCAATTTTTAAAGACTGGTCTGCAAGACTAACAAAGGTATTAATGTAACGTTACGAAGGACTGACGGACTTAACGGAACAATCACGAAATTGCATCTTGCAGACACACAGACAGGAGGGGAATAGGTTAGCCCAGTAGGAAGCCTAAGAGTAGCCTTCATACTGGCTACAAGTACGCACTATAAACGGTTGTTTAGTTTAATTTAGAGTAAGATGAAGTTTAACTTTGTCTCGGGAAACGTTTGTATCTAGGCTAGTACTGTCATCCACATTGTGAACAGGAATACACCACGAGTGCTTGTTCGCTTAAGAGAATTACGTGACATTTTATTTTGAATAGTGTGACGATTTGAACTTAATAAACACGAAAGCAGATCCAGTGCATTGTTTTATGAGTATTACGGTGTTCTAAGGGTTACAATCAGATTCCACGACCATTACTTTTATTAATGACTTCAGACTAACCCTCATTTACGGTTGATCGCGAAAACGGTTTTCCTCATCTTCGTTTTCATTAATAAATGAGGTGGCATTCCATGTGTTGGGACTTTATTGCAGCATTGTACAGTAGTAGCCATCCATATACCAACTTCCGCAAACTACAATTTGCGCTATTGTTGCATCCGATGGGAAAGCCGGCAGTACATCCCACTCAGGTGTTAAACGAAAAAATGATTCAACGTTATCTACAGCAGTGGTCGTCAAACTGCGGCGAGCGGACCGCATGCGGCCCGAATCAGGCATTTGTGAGGCTCGAGGTTCTCAGCCGTTTCGTGTAATAGTACGTGTCTAGCAACCAACGACCGAACCCAACGTCGTGAACTAACATTAAGAACTTCTTAAGAGTGTAATTTTCATGCTAAGTAACAAACACAAATACTTACAGAATCAATAATATTTCAAGACGTGCTTAATTTTAATTGTTGTTGGTTCATTTGGCCGTGAACTGAGTCAACTTGGCGGCTTACATCAGGGTAGAGGGGTAATTAGCTTAGCTCTTTCGGAGTTAGACGGTGTGAGAGAGGGAATGTTTTGTTGCTTCGCTTCGTGTACTAACAATTCACGGGCTGTGTAGACGTACCCGACAGTTGCCACGATATAAATTTTGACATAGAAGTAAGATGAATTTCTAAATAGGCAATATAAAGACGTCATCTTCAAAAAAGGTTCATATTTGTAGCAAGGAAAATTACATTAACTTAAGGTTGTTGTAATATAAGGCAGTGAGCAGAAAAAAAGTGACGTAAAAACATTTTGTAAATATTTGCGATCGTTTCTCATATCGCATAAGGCATTTAAATATAATACAGTTACCGTTAGTAATCAATTAATCGTCCGTGTCTCGTTGTCTTGCGGTAGCGTTCTCGCTTCCCACGCACGGGGGCCCAGGTTCGATCCCCAGTGGCGTCAGGGATTTTCTCTGCCTCGAGATGACTGGGTGTTGCGTGTCTTTCATCATCATTTAATCCTCATTCACTCGCAAGTCGCCGTAGTCGCCCGCGAGGGGTCTCCCGGCCACCAATGCCATACGCTAATTATTATTGTCAATTAATCGTCCGCTCAGACAGACAGCACAACACTTCGTCAGTGTCTCAACTCTGGAGTCCCTGAAGCTCACACTAATACGAAACAGGGAACAGTCAACACGAAGCGTTTCGTCTGTTAGCGATATTTAACAATCAGTACTTAGCGGCCAAAGGCCAACTTTTAGCGTCCTTTCTACTTACTGGGGTTTCTAAGATATTTATTTATGTGGTTCTACGAGCCCATGCGCTCGACCGGATCGCACAATAACGACTAAGATTGCGTTATGGTACATTCTTATTGCATTTAGGGGCAGCATAAAACTTCTTTGTGCAGTTGTTGCTCTTTCATTCAGGATCTTGTTGCCTCTCTGACAAAGGATTTCTACGTGTGCAAGAATGTTTAGATTTTCGTCGACGTTTATAACGAAATATCTGAATACTTTATTCTCTTCACAGTGAAACACGTTAAGGAGCTGGAGTTGAGTGGTCGGATACTAGGTAGTAATTTTACTAACAAATTTAATAAATAAACACTTTATTGCCATATCAAAAAATCTAAAAAATCCAGCGGCTGTCACCACAATTTAATTAACTAGTGGCCTTTTCTTTTGGAAGCAAGACAACTCGTGGTAGAATTTACAAAACCTCTGAAATAACATTCAAGGAAAAAAGTTAATAAAAGAGTCTTAAGAAATATTTTTTTCAATCTTAAAATCCACGAGTTAACACAGATAGTTAATAATATCAATAATGTGGAGTTTGACAATCAATTTCAGATTTAAGCTTTAGAATCTATAGAAATGATTGATACGCTGTTGCAGCGCGGGGTGGCCTCACGGTTTGAGGCGCCATGTCACGGATTGCGCGGTCCCTCCCGCCGGAGGTTCGAGTCCTCCCTCGAGTATGGGTGTATCTGTTGTCCTTAGCTTAAGTTAGTTTAAATAGTGTGTAAGTCTCGGCACCGATGACCTCAGCAATTTGGTCCCTTAGGAATTCACAGACATTTGAACATTAACACGCAGTTAAGATCCGACATCAGCTGGTAAGTAAAAAAAGCAATCCAAGTGAAGAGGCAGATAACAAGTTTACATAAAATACAATCAATTAGTCGAGCAGACAAGGTGCCCACGTTGGGCCAAAAAAATTTGCTTTTGTTTATGAATCACACACTACCTGGCTGGCCAGGTGACTTCTTAGGTTCAAAATGGTTCAAATGGCTCTGAGCACTATGGGACTCAACATCTGTGGTCGTAAGTCCCCTAGAACTTAGAACTACTTAAACCTAACTAACCTAAGGAGATCACACACATCCATGCCCGAGGCAGGATTCGAACCTGCGACCGTAGCAGGCGCGCGGTTCCTGACTGAGCGCCTAGAACCGCTAGACCACCGCGGCCGGCTGACTTCTTAGGCTCTCGGTTTAGTACGGTTAACACAGGGTGCACTCACTTTACGATTAACCATTTGTTTTACCTAGGACTTATTTAGCGACTAACCACATGTGTACTCAGCCTATTCTGTGACATATAAATAGTTAACAAGTATAGAAGAAAATTATTCCACCAAAAACACTGGAAAAGTTTTGGAAAAAGTGACTGGTGCACTGAAATCACGTTATGCATTGCTTAATGTACATGTTAACGTTGCCATACCCAGGCACGAGGCTTAACATGGCCAGCTTAATGGTTAAAAATAACATTAAAATTATTTGAACGAAATCGGTTGACAAAAACTGTTTTACAGTCGACCATGGCAGACAAGGCTGGCAAGTAGGAAAATAACCTTTTCACACATAAACTGTAACGGTTGGGACTGTAACTGAATATTCAGAAATTAGGAATACAAGTCAACAACGGCCCGATGAATGGGTGCAGTCGACTGATCATATCCACAAGTCGTCCTCGTGTTGAATCCTTTGGGACTGGCTGACAGGGAATCAACACGGTATCCCAGTCGTCACGGGTTTCTTCGGAATGATCCATATCCAACTACAAGTAGATGCGGAAGCAACACACCGAAATAACTTCAACATCGGGCAATCTTCACTAAACCGACCGACATACGACATCACGTAACCCACACTAACCTTCCAAATGCACCAGCGAGCCAAGGATCTTATCGGGCAAGGCGTCACGGCGTTTGCTTAGCCCGCCGTCGCCACACAAACGGCTCGACACTCGATCGCTGACAGAGAGAGCAGCCGTCCCCGTGGTGGCGTTTAAATCGACCTAGTCGTCACTGCGCTTCGCTCTGGCGGCGGTAAATCGCTCTAACTGGACCACCGCCAGTCACGCTGTTGACCAGAGGGATGTTTCGACTCTGAATCACGCCATGATGCACCTGCACAGAACACAAAGTCTGGTCATTTATTCCGATTTTGGGGTGTATTGATCTTCCTAACGTCCCTTTTACTAACGTTTAAACTGCTTTGTGTGCTATTATTGATAATTTATTTTCTGCGCAACAGCTGCTAAGGCAACAATGCAATAAAGTCATGGTTGGCATATAACCTGTACTACCTGTGTGAATGTACAATAACGACAAATGCTTTCATAATAGTCGTTAACGGTAAAGTTACCACTATATATGGACTAAGCCAATTCAAAGAACTACCTGGTATAGTAATTTGTGGGGATTTGAAATGGAAACATGCTAAGGGCCCAGTCATATGTAAAGCAGGTGAAAAACTTGTAAGAGGTATGCGCTGCCTGCGATATGAGAATCGCTGACCAGAGAGCAATGCTGACTGCAGTACGAACTGTGTAACTGTAGCAGTTAGTTGTTGCTTGTCGCTAGTCTGCGGTAGCCGCTAGTCTGAGGTTGTCTGCGCTTGTCTGGAGTTTGCTCTGGTCGGGAGTCCGGAGCCTGAGTATTATTGTATAAGGTAAAAAGCAGCCTCGCGCATATCTAGTAATGTATCTCAACTGTCATCCAAATGTTTTAAAAAAATGTCCTAATAATATTTTTTGTAATATAAAGTAATATTTTAAAAAAGCATTCATTTCAAAAAGAATCAGTTGCTTCCTTTCACAAATCACAAATGTATAGGCCAGCATTGCACGGAGCTGTGCCGGAAAAATGTTAAGTAAGAGCAGATATACTCGCCGTTTTTATTGAGGTAAGAATTTTGCTTTTTATTCAGAATGATCTTACAGGGCCACGACGCAGCACTGCTGTCGTCCAAATGTTACCAGGTTACTGAATTTATTTTTTATTACGAGGTTTAGGAATTTTCTGTTTTGAGTTTACATTAAATGAGAAAAGAATTTTGTGGGTGCATTAAATATGAATGCATTTCTGCACGGAGATTATAAATGGGAACCAATTTTGTTCTGAGGTCACACAAAAATTAGAATCATTAACCAAATTATATTTATTTAATTTTAAATTTTGTGTGGAGGTTAAATGTGAATGGATTTCTGTAGAGAGGTTACACTAAATTAGAATCTCATTCATTATTCATATTTAAAATTCATTTAATTAAATTGTGTGGGGAGGTTACACTTGGCGACAACCGGCCAGGATCGTATTTCTTTGTGAATCTCTGAGAAGTAGTCATATATCTGCTCTTATTTACTTAAATGTAGTTTGCATCTGGCGCAACGCATTTACTAATTTGTCACTCTTTCTTTCACAGATCATCGGCAATTTATTGCTCTTTGTTGTAATTGTGTTTGTTCCTTTTTTTTTTTTTTGCTTTGTCGTTGTTTCATTTTTGTGCTTAATTTTGATTTGTGAAAAATGCCGCGAAAAACTGTTAACAGTACATCGCGATGTGCAATGAGTGAAATAGCCGACTCGAATAATTTGACCGATAATAATTGCGACACATAGTGTAATAATGATAATCCTCCATTTACAGCCAATCAGTGCGTACCTACCAGTAGTAATGATTTTAGTGCTAATGATGAGCAAACAAATTCAATTGTGTCCTCTGTTAATTTAACGGCAATTGATGACGTGGCACGTTCCGTTACAATGAACGCTGTCCAGTTTGACACGCCTAATTTGAAAAAATTACGTAACGAACAGATAAATTTTTCTAACGAAAATGAACAGTGTAATCAGAATACGTCAGATTTATTTGATTCCGGTGTAGTGACCAACAGTGCACATCCGATTAGCAAACATTTTCAATAATCACAGAATAACCAAATGGTTACACAAAGCGTGACACATGCAAATACACCATCACAGAGAATAGAGTAGGTAATATTGGCTGGGATGAAGTTATCGCATTATTACTGCAAATCAATGAAAATTTCGACAACCATTGAAAACAACTTAATGAAAGTTTCAAACAACGGAATGAAATACTAGATAACCATTTCAAACAACTTAATGATAATTTCGACAACCATTTCAAACAACTTAATGAATCGTGCAAATAATTTAATGAAAGTTTCAAACAGTCGAACGAAAAACACGACAACCTTAATGAACAGAACGAACAACTTAGTGAACAGATTACAGCCGTTTCCGTTCAACGTTATGACACTAAAGAACAATTATGTGAGGAAAGTAAGGCTTATGCTAGGAACAGTAATGAAGAAATTAGATCTGTTGTACAAGAATTAAGTAGTACACGTGTAGCCACAACGAAATTACTTAGAGATGAAAGTAAAGCAGTCACTGAACAATGTTCAGAAAATGCAACACAGACACGCGACGAGTTTAAATTAATGTCAGCAGAAGTTTCACGCACTCCGGATACGGAAGTCGATAAGGAATTTGAACAACGGATCAGCCAAACTGACGAACGTTATAAAGTGACAGAAATGAAAAATGTTTCAGTCACTAACACGTCACAGCATACGCCACATGCCGAACATTTGTCACACTCACATAACCAGTGTAACTTAGGTAATTTACAGAGACTACGCGATTTGGATTCCGAACAATCACAGTCAAACAGATTCTCATTCAATCCTGAACCTGTTCACACATTCAGAGACGATAACGTTGTTTATAAGCAATTTTTATCCGTAAAAAAATCTAAGGTATTTAATAATGACAGAACACAGAGTCACGCTTTGGATTGGATACGACAATTTGCTTTTGTATTTTCATCAGCATTGCCTGTAATGCAGAAAATAGAATTGGACTGGATACAACAATTTGCTTTTGTATTTTCACCGGCATTGCCTGTAACACAGAAACTAAAATTTATTTGCAGCGCGTAATTAACCTCAGGGGATTCATTACGCTTCAATGAATATGTGCCGTAGCGTGCACAGGGCCCCGAGCCGTAGTAGTGCTATTTCATCTTTAGTTTTCTGCACTGCTGCCTTCTCTTCTACTATCCTTTATATCTATCAAAACAACTCTTCAACTATCGATCTATCTAGGATTTAGAAATGAGTAAAGAAAACCCGATATGACAAATTTTATCGAAAGTGACAATTTTCATTAGACACTCCAGAACTATCACCGTAATTTTAATATCAAACAAAATTTTAATCATCAGTATGTACAAAATTTTCAGCAGTCGCAAACACATTTTGGTAACAATACAGGTTTTTCTCCGCAATAGCATCAAAACCAGCAGGTTAGCATACCTAACCAACAATGCAGTCTGCAAGGTCAACCGAGCTTTAATGTTTCGCCGCCTACGCGTATAGCGTCGGCTCCACCAAATAGTAACGCACCGCAACAAGGAAATCAGTACGTACAGAAAACACATCATTTCAATTCCTATCGCAACGCACCGTATAGCAATGACTATCATGACAGACGTAAAAATAATGAGCACAATTTTCAGCGTACGTTTAATAACAGTCGGTCTTACCAGCAGGAAAATCATCCGCAACAACATATTATCATGAATCAACCAGACAGTAGATATCATCCCGAACGTAATACGTCAGGAAGAAATAACAGAACAGTACAAATAGTTGAAATGCCACAGCATCCTCCCGAAGATAATAGCACGTCAGATAGAATTTGACTAGATACAGTACAGGTTGCATCTTCCAGTAACGCAAGCAATGCTTTTGACACGCAGAATCTTGTTCACGAAAATGTTATTACTTTTGACGACATCCGATACACACATTTGCATTAGAAGACAGAATCACAACGTATGTAGACGACATTCTTATTGCAGAAGCTAACTGATCTGAACACAATCTTTCTTGAACAACTGTTACGAACTTTTCGTGCACAAGGACTCACAGTTAATCTCAGTAAATCGCACTTTGGCAAAACTTCTATAAAGTTTCTTGGACATGTAATTTCAGCAGAAGGCATTGCGCCTGACCCGGAAAAACTTCAAGCTTTACGTGACATTACTGTTCCTACGACGAAGAAACAACTACGCAGCTTTTTCGGTTTAATTAACTTTTTTCGTAAATTTATTCATTACTCTGCTTTAGACACCCCTAGATTATGTCAATTGACGGGTAAAAACACTATTTGGTCCTGGGATAGCCAAGCACATTCTGAATTTGTGAATCTGAAAGAAGCTTTGTTGAACGCACCACTTTTATCACATCCAGATTTTACTAGAAAGTTTTGCATTGCTACCGACAGTTCTAACACCGCTTTAGGCGTACACATTTCTCAGGAAATGGAAGAAGGTGGTACTATAGTAATTAGAAACATCGCCTTTGCAAGTCGCATACTGTCATCTGCTGAACGCAATTATTCTGTTACAGAACTTGAAACATTATGTGTTGTATGGGCATTTACGAGATTTAGGCATTTTCTTTATGGAAGACACACTACCGTTTACACAGATCATAGAGCTATACAGTTTTTACTTTCCGCTAAATTTACACACGACAGATTAAACATATGGAAACTTTATTTACAGGAATTTAATTTTACAATTGGTCACATTCCCGGTACACAAAATATTGTAGCAGACGCACTATCCCATTCTCTCAGCAACAATCAGCAAGACATCGCAACCAACTTCTGCAAAGCAAATTTCAGCGTCATGTACATTCAACAAGTTGCATTTGAAAATTTCATTTCGTCGTCATTACAAGACATAGCACAAGAGCAGAGTAAAGACAACGTAAGGAAAGAAATTAAACACCTTTGTCAAGATAGGAATAATGTTACCATTAGAAACCATTACACTGTACGGAATAATATTCTGTTTCGCCGCTCTCACCCTGACAGCAACAATTGGTTATTATGTATTCCTGACGAGCTTGTTAACAAATTAATTTGGTATCCTCATTTAAGTTACGCACATTATGGAGCCAGAAAATGTTTTCTTATACTGAGACAGAACTGTTATTTTACCAACTTGGAGAAACGCATTCGACGAGTTTTAGCACCATGTAAAACCTGCCAGAAAGCTAAGTCAGACACGACTTCACATATTCCTCCATTATATCCCATTGTACCTGTTAAATTGAGACACATGGCCGCTGTAGATATTTTTGGTCCGATTCCCAGAACTAATAGAGGTTTTTGCTACATCTTTGTCGCTGTTGAACTCACTTCAAAATTTGTTACCTTCACTCCGTTACGTAAAGCTACTGCTAAAACTGTTTCGAAAGCATTTGTAAAACATTTTCTATTCCATGAAGGGCATGTATTGAAAGTAATTTCCGACAATGGATCACAGTTTCGATCTGCTATATGGACACGTATGTTACGAGTTAGAAACATTTCTCCGATCTATATATCCAGGTACCATGCTTCTTCGAACCCTTGTGAACGACTAATGAAAGAAATTGGTAAACTGTGTAGAATATACTGCCATAAAAAACATATTGATTGGGACACACACATACTCTCATTCCAGGATGTAATTAATTCCATACCAAATGAATCTACTATGCTATCTCCGACTGTTATACAGAAAAATGTTGAACCACCTAACAAAATTAAAGAATTAATAACCTTTCCTACATCTCGTCGACTACGACACTATGAAATAATTGACATTGCGCTGAACAACATCAAACGTGCCGCAGAGCGCCGGAGAAGACAGGAAAACAGGTTTGTACACGCCGTGACTTTCACATTGGACAGAAGATATTAGTGCGCACACATTATTTATCTAACAGAAGAAAGAGTAGATGTAGTAAATTTGAGCTTGTATAAGCAGGTCCATATCGAATTCGCAGCATTCCTCACTCCAATGTAGTACACGTCGAAACTCTGAGAACCAGAAAAAATAAAGGCAATCACCATGCCTCCAATATTAAACCCTTTATTGAATGAACATACTTTATGATTTATCACACTGTAATGCCATTTCCTGATTTTTTTATGACCAGTGATGCAATTATATTTATGTGACTACTTACTGATGATTATCGTATTTTTTCTTGGCAAGTGCCCGGCAAGGTAAGGTTAGCAGGTCGCTTTTCTTGTCGTTACGCATCAGACCGTGCACATTTTTCCAGATAAGCTTACATATTTTATGACCAATTATGCTATTCTATCTAGTGACATATTAATTTTATCAAATTCTTTCTCCATTAAAGTCTTCAACTCTCACCTCTATCAACTACACAACATACAAGCTGAACAAAGAAAGGCATTTCTTGTCGTTACACATCAGACCGTGCACATTTTCCATTCTTCATGTATGTATGAATGTTTTCCTGTTTTGCTTGTATGCACAATGAAATCTTTAAGATGTAACAAACACCAGTTGACTTTGACATTTTTCCTTATGATATCTCAATATCGTGACTATTTTACATTTTTTTTGCTGCTACATTGTGATACTCTGTGTACATTTTTGCACCTGCACACTGTCTGTGTTTTTGACATATTACGTTTTCTGTCATCCTATGCTGTATGCTCAATTATATCACTAGAAACCAGTTTTTATTTAATGGGTATATGATTTAAATGCAAGACATTAATCATTGTTCATCATTTTCAGAAAGCAATAACGTGTAAAAGAAGTAAATTAAACAAACCACAGTGGATTACTATGAAATGGGAATTTCACCTTCGGAATGAACGAAAGAAGATGCAATACCTCGTCACGAAGAGTAAATGTATCAGAATTAACAAGCATTAACAAGAATATACTATACACATCGTATGATAGCGGTCTTAAATAATTTTTTCTTTCAGAATACGAGGCGATTGATGCAGGCTGTCAAACAGAACTACACATCTTAGTTTTAGTGATGAAATATGCTAGAATTAAGGAACTCTATACTATGAATAGTTGTATGAAGTAAATGGTAATATGAATAATGAATAATGAAGTGTCTTTCTGCAGATGATAATGAATGGTGATGAATAGTGATGAAGAATATGGTAACATGAATAATGAAGTTTTTCTTTGCGGGTGATGATAATAATGAAGTTATGGTGATATGAATAATGAAGTTTTTGTTTACAGGTGATGATAGTGATAAATTTTATATGGCCACTAAACGCACCACTTTTAAGTTTTTCTTTGCAGATGAGAATAATGCTGAAGTTTATATATTTACTGTTAGTTAAGAAATTCTATGTAGTTATTTAAGTATTTGTTGCAGTTCGTTTTGACAGTATGTCTTATGTCGCATGGTATAATGACTGAAGGTTTTGGAAAGGACAGCTAGAGAACATATATATTGAATACACATTTCAAGAATCAAGAATCATGAAAGGAGGCTGTATACATGGAAGAAGCCAGGAGATACTGACAGGTTTCAGATAGATTATATATTGGTAAGACAGAGATTTAGGAACCAGGTTTTAAATTGTAAGACATTTCCTGGGGCAGATGTGGATTCTGACCACAATCTATTGGTTATGAACTGCAGATTGAAACTGAAGAAACTGCAAAAAGGTGGGAATTTAAGGAGATGGGACCTGGATAAACTGAAAGAACCAGAGGTTGTAGAGAGTTTCAGGGAGAGTATAAGGGGACAATTGACAGGAATGGGGGAAAGAAATACAGTAGAAGAAGAATGGGTAGCTCTGAGGGATGAAGTGGTGAAGGCAGCAGACGATCAAGTAGGTAAAAAGACGAGGGCTAATAGAAATCCTTGGGTAACAGAAGAAATATTGAATTTAATTTATGAAAGCAGAAAATAGAAAAATGCAGTAAATGAAGCAGGCAAAAAGGAATACAGACGTCTCAAAAATGAGATCGACAGGAAGTGCAAAATGGCTAAGCAGGGATGGCTAGAGGACAAATGTAAGGATGTAGAGGCTTGTCTCACTAGGGGTAAGATAGATACTGCCTACAGGAAAATTAAAGAGACCTTTGGAGAGAAGAGAACCACTTGTATGAATATCAAGAGCTCAGATGGAAACCCAGTTCTAAGCAAAGAAGGGAAGGCAGAAAGGTGGAAGGAGTATATAGAGGGTTTATACAAGGGAGATGTACTCGAGGACAATATTATGGAAATGGAAGAGGATGTAGATGAAGACGAAATGGGAGATAAGATACTGCGTGAAGAGTTTGACAGAGCACTGAAAGACCTGAGTCGAAACAAGGCCCCGGGAGTAGACAACATTCCACTAGAACTACTGATGGCCTCGGGAGAGCCAGTCATGACAAAACTCTACCATCTGGTGAGCACGATGTATGAGACAGGTGAAATACCCTCAGACTTCAAGAAGAATATAATAATTCCAATCCCAAAGAAAGCAGGTGTTGACAGATGTGAAAATTACCGAACTATCAGTTTAATAAGTCACAGCTGCAAAACACTTACGCGAATTCTTTACAGACGAATGGAAAAACTGGTAGAAGCGGACCTCGGGGAAGAGCAGTTTGGATTCCGTAGAAATGTTGGAACACGTGAGGCAATACTGACCTGACGACTTATCTTGGAAGAAAGATTAAGAAAAGGCAAACCTACGTTTCTAGCATTTGTAGACTTAGAGAAAGCTTTTGACAATGTTGACTGGAATACTCTCTTTCAAATTCTGAAGGTGGCAGGGGTAAAATACAGGGAGCGAAAGGCTATTTACAATTTGTACAGAAACCAGATGGCAGTTATAAGAGTCGAGGGGCATGAAAGGGAAGCAGTGGTTGGGAAAGGAGTGAGACAGGGTTGTAGCCTCTCCCCGATGTTATTCAATCTGTATATTGAGCAAGCAGTAAAGGAAACAAAAGAAAAGTTCGGAGTAGGTATTAAAATTCATGGAGAAGAAGTAAAAACTTTGAGGTTCGCCGATGACATTGTAATTCTGTCAGAGACAGCAAAGGACTTGGAAGAGCAGTTGAACGGAATGGACAATGTCTTGAAAGGAGGATATAAGATGAACATCAACAAAAGCAAAACGAGGATAATGGAATGTAGTCAAATTAAGTCGGGTGATGCTGAGGGAATTAGATTAGGAAATGAGACACTTAAAGTAGTAAAGGAGTTTTGCTATTTAGGGAGTAAAATAACCGATGATGGTCGAAGTAGAGAGGATATAAAATGTAGACTGGCAATGGCAAGGAAAGCGTTTCTCAAGAAGAGAAATTTGTTAACATCGAGTATAGATTTAGGTGTCAGGAAGTCGTTTCTGAAAGTATTTGTATGGAGTGTAGCCATGTATGGAAGTGAGACATGGACGATAACTAGTTTGGACAAGAAGAGAATAGAAGCTTTCGAAATGTGGTGCTACAGAAGAATGCTGAAGATAAGGTGGGTAGATCACCTAACTAATGAGGAGGTATTGAATAGGATTGGGGAGAAGAGAAGTTTGTGGCACAACTTGACTAAAAGAAGGGATCGGTTGGTAGGACATGTTTTGAGGCATCAAGGGATCACAAATTTAGCATTGGAGGGCAGCGTGGAGGGTAAAAATCGTAGAGGGAGACCAAGAGATCAATACACTAAGCAGATTCAGAAGGATATAGGTTGCAGTAGGTACTGGGAGATGAAGAAGCTTGCACAGGATAGAGTAGCATGGAGAGCTGCATCAAACCAGTCTCAGGACTGAAGACCACAACAACAACACACATTTCATTACCTGTTAATTCGAACTTCACTACTTTTCAGCATGATATGCGTTTCTTCTTTCAGCTTAATAATCCATTTTGTATTTTTTTCCAGGAAAAGCTATTCATGAAATTAATGTGCTATAAGCAGTTAATTATTAAACCTGTTCTAGTACTTGCATTTTTTTTACCCATTTGTGTGTGTCATTCATGAATGTGATCACATATACTCTATTTGTTTCATAACCTTGCTACAGCTGACTCATGACGAATGACGTTACCTATCCTCATTTACAGCAATAAGTCAAGAGTAAATATTGTTATGCCCCAGCAATTAATTATCGATCCCAACGCAATGCACTGCTAGCACAAAAAATGTATTACCAGTCCCAAATTATGCTACCAGTTTAAGAGAGTTCTGAGTAATACTGAATGGTGTTTTCTAATCACAGACCTTGAGTAATAGTTACAGTGTGTTACATTTTAAATATGTCATATGTCACTTGAATGATGAGTTCTGAGTAATAGTGAATGATATTTTGTAATAATGCATACATGCTATGCCAATAATTTCTGTAAATAATATTTTTTGTTATACTCTATAAATGCTATGCTAATAATTAACTCTCATTTTGAATGATTACTTCTGATGATTTGTAACTGGCCAATGAGTGCCAATAATTATTTTAAATATGTCGTATGTCACTTGAATGATGAAAAATGTCTTGTAATATTCAATACTTGCTATATGTTTAGTAACTGGCCAATGAATGCCACTGTTTCTTATATTTGTATTATGTCACTTACATGCTATATATATGAATACTAGTAGCTTGATGCTACACTCTTTAGATCCTGTTTTGAAGGATGACTTCTGATGGTTTGTAACTGGCCAATGAGTGCCAATGATTACTATAACTAGCTGAATTATGTAAATAGTATGCCATTAATTAACTCTTGTTTTGAATGATCACTTTTGAATAATGCATAAAAATGGTTTGTAACTGGCCAATGAGTGCCAATGTTCACTATAATCAGATGACTTATGAACATAATTCTGTAATACTTCATACATAGTACAGAAATGTTCAGTAACTAGGCGATGAGTGCCACCAACTACTCAAATCAGTTGATAGACTAGTGTAATTCTCAATGATGACTGGCATAAGACTTAATGTCCTTCACCTTCTGACCTAATTACCAGAAATTACCTCAATATCCGTTTGTCCTGTCTATCCTCATGATCATGGAGCACTATATTTGGTTTTTGCACTAATTCTACGTTGGTGTACCTTACAAGAACGTGGTGTTGACACGACATGCTGTCTACCACCTTGAGCGATGGAGATGTTATTATGGTCCCACTGTTTGGTGCACCTAATGTCCTACCAAAATGATAACATTGAATGTTAATACGACATTTCAGTGTCTTGGCTACACTGATTAATACTTCAGGGAAGAGAACTTCAGATTGTCTCACTTGGTGTTGTGCTTCTGTGGAAAGATATGGACTTTCAGTGCAGCTACGTGCAACCTACTGTGCTACAACCATGATGCAATCCTTCCCTTTCCTATCCTAGTTCTTGTAAAATGGTAAAAAAATACTACAGTGCATATGCACTTTATGTCATTTGCTAATATGATTTGTACTCATTGCGTACACATTTTGTCATTGCCTGATATGTTCTATACTACAGTGCGTATGCACTTCATGTCATTTGCTAATATGATTTGTACTCATTGCGTATACATTTTGTCATTACCTGATATGTTCTGTACTACAGTGCGTGTGCACTTTATGTCATTTGTTAATATGATTTGTACTCATTGCGTATACATTTTGTGATTTCTTGATATGTTCTGTACTCAGTGCATGTGCACTATATTTTATTTCATGTTCTGCGCTTATATATATATATATATATATATATATATATATATATATATATATATATTCTGTGACTGTAAACTTAGTTAATTATGAAAAATTTGTTCCTCATGGCAAGTCCAATTGACTCACCATCGCTGCCAAATTTTTGCCCCTCCCCCCCCCCCCACCAGTGGAGGGTTATGTAAGAGGTATGCGCTGCCTGCGATATGAGAATCGCTGACCAGAGAGCAGTGTTGACTGCAGTACGAACTGTGTAACTGTAGCAGTTAGTTGTTGCTTGTCGCTAGTCTGCGGTAGTCGCTAGTTTGAGGTTGTCTGCGCTTGTCTGGAGTTTGCTCTGGTCGGGAGTCCGGAGCCTGAGTATTATTGTATTAGGTAAAAAGCAGCCTCGCGCATATCTAGTAATGTATCTCAACTGTCATCCAAATGTTTTAAAAAAATGTCCTAATAATATTTTTTGTAATATAAAGTAATATTTTAAAAAAAGCATTCATTTCAAAAAGAATCAGTTGCTTCCTTTCACAAATCACAAATGTATAGGCCAGCATTGCACGGAGCTGTGCCGGAAAAATGTTAAGTAAGAGCAGATATACTCGCCGTTTTTATTGAGGTAAGAATTTTGCTTTTTATTCAGAATGATCTTACAGGGCCACGACGCAGCACTGCTGTCGTCCAAATTTTACCAGGTTACTGAATTTATTTTTTATTACGAGGTTTAGGAATTTTCTGTTTTGAGCTTACATTAAATGAGAAAAGAATTTTGTGGGTACATTAAACATGAATGCATTTTTGCACGGAGATTATAAATGGGAACCAATTTTGTTCTGAGGTCACACAAAAATTAGAATCATTAACCAAAATAATATTCATTTAATTTTAAATTTTGTATGGAGGTTAAATGTGAATGGATTTCTGTAGAGAGGTTACACTAAATTAGAATCTCATTCATTATTCATATTTAAAATTCATTTAATTAAATTGTGTGGGGAGGTTACAAACTTCGGTTCGTTACTCGGACACTGCGACAGTGCAGCCAGTCCACGAAAGAGTGGACACCAAACAGCACTAACAGGGAATACTGAACGTAACATAGAAGGACGATACGATTAGTCACACAAACGGTTGCGGCCAGAGTGCGTAATGGAATTTCTGAATAATCTGAACTGATGTATGATGAACCCGTAATGGTCGCTAAAGACAAAGGTACAGACACATTTTTGCAATCGTTCACGTCGCCGTCTATATGAATATGAACTGCAATGGTCAAATAAACTCAGTCGTAAGTTACAGGCTTCCATTCATTAATGGGATACTCGTAAATTCAGTCTATGACAGACACGGCTTGCTGAACATTCGGTTGACAAACGACAGAACACTACTCAAATATATGGAACCCATACGAAACAGGAAGAACAGACGATACTCCACTTGTATAAAGAAAGGTTTTACGATGGGTGATAGGTTTGTTTGATCCGCGTTAGAGCATCACGGAAATACTGGAAAATCTAAACAGGTATACAACTGAAAATAAACTATTCTCAAAGACCCTACTTGCAAAGTTTCAAGAGGAATATGTCACGATTCTTCTTGTATCTCTTCCGTAGGAATTACGAGGACAAGATTTGACTAACAGCAAATCGCACAAAGGTGGTGAAACAATCATTTTATCGAACTCCATATGCGAATGATTCGGAAAGATGCTCCAATATGTGGCACAACGGGAAGTGCCCTTCACCATGCACTTCATAATGATTTGTTGTTGTTGTTGTGGTCTTCAGTCCTGAGACTGGTTTGATGTAGCTCTCCATGCTACCCTATCCTGTGCAAGCTTCTTCATCTCCCAGTACCTACTGCAACCTACATCCTTCTGAATCTGCCTAGTGTATTGATCTCTTGGTCTCCCTCTACGATTTTTACCCTCCACGCTGCCCTCCAATGCTAAATTTGTGATCCCTTGATGCCTCAAAACATGTCCTACCAACCGATCCCTTCTTCTAGTCAAGTTGTGCCACAAACTTCTCTTCTCTCCAATCCTATTCAATACCTCCTCATTAGTTACGTGATCTATCCACCTTATCTTCAGCATTCTTCTGTAGCACCACATTTCGAAAGCTTCTATTCTCTTCTTGTCCAAACTAGTTATCGTCCATGTTTCACTTCCATACATGGCTACACTCCATACAAATACTTTCAGAAACGACTTCCTGACACCTAAATCTATACTCGATGTTAACAAATTTCTCTTCTTGAGAAACGCTTTCCTTGCCATTGCCAGTCTACATTTTATATCCTCTCTACTTCGACCATCATCGGTTATTTTACTCCCTAAATAGCAAAACTCCTTTACTACTTTAAGTGTCTCATTTCCTAATCTAATTCCCTTAGCATCACCCGACTTAATTTGACTACATTCCATTATCCTCGTTTTGCTTTTGTTGATGTTCATCTTATATCCTCCTTTCAAGACACTGTCCATTCCGTTCAACTGCTCTTCCAAGTCCTTTGCTGTCTCTGACAGAATTACAATGTCATCGGCGAACCTCAAAGTTTTTACTTCTTCTCCATGAATTTTAATACCTACTCCGAACTTTTCTTTTGTTTCCTTTACTGCTTGCTCAATATACAGATTGAATAACATCGGGGAGAGGCTACAACCCTGTCTCACTCCCTTCTCAACCACTGCTTCCCTTTCATGCCCCTCGACTCTTATAACTGCCATCTGGTTTCTGTACAAATTGTAAATAGCCTTTCGCTCCCTGTATTTTACCCCTGCCACCTTCAGAATTTGAAGGAGAGTATTCCACTCAACATTGTCAAAAGCTTTCTCTAAGTCTACAAATGCTAGAAACGTAGGTTTGCCTTTTCTTAATCTTTCTTCCAAGATAAGTCGTAAGGTCAGTATTGCCTCACGTGTTCCAACATTCCTACGGAATCCAAACTGATCTTCCCCGAGGTCAGCTTCTACCAGTTTTTCCATTCGTCTGTAAAGAATTCGCGTTAGTATTTTGCAGCTGTGACTTATTAAACTGATAGTTCGGTAATTTTCGCATCTGTCAACACCTGCTTTCTTTGGGATTGGAATTATTATATTCTTCTTGAAGTCTGAGGGTATTTCGCCTGTCTCATACATCGTGCTCACCAGATGGTAGAGTTTTGTCATGACTGGCTCTCCCGAGGCCATCAGTAGTTCTAGTGGAATGTTGTCTACTCCCGGGGCCTTGTTTCGACTCAGGTCTTTCAGTGCTCTGTCAAACTCTTCACGCAGTATCTTATCTCCCATTTCGTCTTCATCTACATCCTCTTCCATTTCCATAATATTGTCCTCAAGTACATCTCCCTTGTATAAACCCTCTATATACTCCTTCCACCTTTCTACCTTCCCTTCTTTGCTTAGAACTGGGTTTCCATCTGAGCTCTTGATATTCATACAAGTGGTTCTCTTCTCTCCAAAGGTCTCTTTAATTTTCCTGTAGGCAGTATCTATCTTACCCCTAGTGAGACAAGCCTCTACATCCTTACATTTGTCCTCTAGCCATCCCTGCTTAGCCATTTTGCACTTCCTGTCGATCTCATTTTTGAGACGTTTGTATTCCTTTTTGCCTGCTTCATTTACTGCATTTTTATATTTTCTCCTTTCATCAATTAAATTCAATATTTCTTCTGTTACCCAAGGATTTCTATTAGCCCTCGTCTTTTTACCTACTTTATCCTCTGCTGCCTTCACCACTTCATCCCTCAGAGCTACCCATTCTTCTTCTACTGTATTTCTTTCCCCCATTCCTGTCAATTGTTCCCTTATGCTCTCCCTGAAACTCTCTACAACCTCTGGTTCTTTCAGTTTATCCAGGTCCCATCTCCTTAATTTCCCACCTTTTTGCAGTTTCTTCAGTTTCAATCTGCAGTTCATAACCAATAGATTGTGGTCAGAATCCACATCTGCCCCAGGAAATGTCTTACAATTTAAAACCTGGTTCCTAAATCTCTGTCTTACCATTATATAATCTATCTGAAACCTGTCAGTATCTCCTGGCATCTTCCATGTATACAGCCTCCTTTCATGATTCTTGAACCAAGTGTTAGCTATGATTAAGTTATGCTCTGTGCAAAATTCTACAAGGCGGCTTCCTCTTTCATTCCTTCCCCCCAATCCATATTCACCTACTATGTTTCCTTCTCTCCCTTTTCCTACTGACGAATTCCAGTCACCCATGACTATTAAATTTTCGTCTCCCTTCACTACCTGAATAATTTCTTTTATCTCGTCATACATTTCATCAATTTCTTCATCATCTGCAGAGCTAGTTGGCATATAAACTTGTACTACTGTAGTAGGCATGGGCTTTGTGTCTATCTTGGCCACAATAATGCGTTCACTATGCTGTTTGTAGTAGCTGACCCGCACTCCTATTTTTTTATTCATTATTAAACCTACTCCTGCATTACCCCTATTTGATTTTGTATTTATAACCCTGTAATCACCTGACCAAAAGTCTTGTTCCTCCTGCCACCGAACTTCACTAATTCCCACTATATCTAACTTTAACCTATCCATTTCCCTTTTTAAATTTTCTAACCTACCTGCCCGATTAAGTGATCTGACATTCCACGCTCCGATCCGTAGAACGCCAGTTTTCTTTCTCCTGATAACGACGTCCTCTTGAGTAGTCCCCGCCCGGAGATCCGAATGGGGGACTATTTTACCTCCGGAATATTTTACCCAAGAGGACGCCATCATCATTTAATCATACAGTAGAGCTGCATGTCCTCGGGAAAAATTACGGCTGTAGTTTCCCCTTGCTTTCAGCCGTTCGCAGTACCAGCACAGCAAGGCCGTTTTGGTTAATGTTACAAGGCCAGATCAGTCAATCATTCAGACTGTTGCCCCTGCAACTACTGAAAAGGCTGCTGCCCCTCTTCAGGAACCACATGTTTGTCTGGCCTCTCAACAGATACCCCTCCGTTGTGGTTGCACCTACGGTACGGCCATCTGTATCGCTGAGGCACGCAAGCCTCCCCACCAACGGCAAGGTCCATGGTTCATGGGGGGCATAATGATTTACGAAGTATTAATGTGAATGTACACTGGTGTGAAAAACTCAAGGAAGGAAGGAAGTTTCACATTATATGTCACTGCCAAGTAAAATAGCTCTATGAAACTTGAACCACACATAGATAGAACGAGAGGTTTCGCGGAGAATAGACTGACCAATCGGTTCCCAGACTTAAAGCCCATCGAGCAAGTGTCGAATTTACTTGAAGTGATCTATGTAAATTGAAATCAGGTCAGCCATGCGAGGAGTCGAAGTCTGCTCCATCGCGAAACGAGCCAAATGCCCCAACGATAGTGGCCCTACCTTTAACAGGATGGTTCCCTTGAAAAACCAGTTTTTTTTCGCATCTTGTACAGTAGAAGATGGTGCTCACTCTCGAGCGACCACGTGACAGCGGGACGTTAAATGCTAATCATTCTTCTTTGCGCACATATCTGACAGTTTACCGTGGGATTCGAACAGGGGTGGTATTTAACTTTTCAGGATACATGAATTATTGACAGACTTGAGAATTGCATTGAGTGAAGGCAGGAAGAGTACTTCTGCAGTAGAGTGTTACCAGACTTGTGACTTTGGATTGGTAACCGGGCACTTGGCTAGGTACCATCAAGATACAAGTCATACAAAGTCAATAATCAGGGAATTACTCCCTCTGTAGCCAAGGCTGCTAAGGTACACTTTTGCTGTGTTACTCGACTAGTAGGTAGCTGTTTCGAATCCTGGTGGTTTAAATCGTGGTGGAGAAAGTACTCAGACAAGGCGACGGTAGGGGGTTTCCTGTAGTTCACCATCACCGGGCGTTTCACCAGTGTCCTGGGTCAAATTACAAACCTCTCTGCTGCGTCTTATTCGAAAGAGGACGCTGAGCTAGACGTCTCCGTTATTGTTACTAACAACACAGTCACGGTGCTAGTAATCCACATACATTCATTGACATTTCGAGTGAACAGGTATCTTAAGGTGCCATTGTGAGTGATGAAAGGAAACCTTACTTGTCTTTCGGCCAACAGTGTCGTAAGACCTTACTTCTAATAATGAAGATCGCTGTTTCTCTGAGTATGTTGACAACTCGTTTTGTAAACAGTTATATCTCTGTGACGGAACTCTTCTACTCTTAGACAGATCCTGATAATGAAGAGCTCACTTCAGTCCTAAACAGACAAGAAAATCATTCTGATTCACTGTCTGCGAATCAAGTCAAGCACCTGGAAGACACAGTTGGATGTGAATGTAACTTCGTACACGTACACACCATCAGTATGTATGTAAATGATTGTATGTGACAGGTAGAACGGCTAACAGAGTGAATTAGTGTTGTTCGTGTTCACTGTTGTTAACAGACTTGATAGGATGTGTTAGAGGTGTTGAAACGATACTCCATAAGCAGCAGGTTTCGCTGCTCGTTCGCACAGGGAAATACAAACGGAGGCAATTTTATTGCACGACGTGGCCGGCCGCGGGTGCAACAGAACCCATGTGGACGGGTGGAAAGACATGTGTCAGGCTTCATAATACGTATTTATATGTGTCGTGTATTATGCATTTCTTGTACGTGACTGTGAATCTGCACATGAACTTTCCTAATCCTCCTCACACCTTTCCATAAAGCGTGGCCAAATCTTAGTTGGGAAGTAGTTCTATAGTATAGTAGTGCCAACCTTACTCCTGGGTGGGGCATCAGAGAGACAGCACAGGAAGGTAAAAGTCAAAGACTTTCCAGTGTCACAAGATTTGGGGTGGAGGGGTTGGTCACGGCCAAGTGGTTCGACCATCCCCTCCACCGGGGCCCATGAAAACCTCTGGGTGCCCGCGATATTCTGGGAGTGTTTCAGAAGACGGGTAAGTGAGCAGACATACCCTCAGTGCGTCTGTCCCGATGTTCACGCGCGGAAGAGAGGTATTTGAATATTTGCACTAATTCTTTTATTTCCAGCTTCGGATTGTGTAAGGAAATGAATGTTCTCGTTTAATTTCGGAAATTTGACCCCCTGTGTTAATGTATCTGGTCCCCAGTTTGCCCATTATCCTCCTCACATAATGGATGTCCTATGTAAAATATTGGGAGACTTTGGCGGTATACATTTGTCCAACGCAATTCCATCTTTCCCGTAGAAATGTGCGTGCAGATTAGTATATAACATACCCGAGCTATAAGTTGTAAAATTGTAATATCTGTAAACTGGAACAATTGCTGCAATCGCTGTAAAGTCGAGTGATAATGTTTAAAATAAATAGGTAATCAATTTTCATCAGCCTTTAACACACCCCAAAAATAACATAGGAGTCAAGTTAAAGGAATTCATTTAAAATAAAGGATATAGAATGCAGGGACCCACACATCAGCGTGTGAGCCCTCCAGCCCCTTGTCTAGCATCGTACAGAAAGGGCACGCTCTCTAGGTAGCGCTCTCAAGCTCCCCTCCCCAGTTATCCGTTGCGAAATTTTCATTCGGGGCTTGACGACATCAAATTTCATCTGGCGTCCCTAGGCAAGGAGGTTTGACGGTAATCTTTCAGTGTGAACAGCACCAGATGTTGAGTGATCACTGTGAACGACTGGAGATACCGCACACAGATGTGAGAATGCGTTACCGGAATCTGACAATTTGAAAGGAGTCTCATTGTGGGTCTCCACTTGACCAGCTCATCCAATCGTGCCATGTCCAGCTTTGTGTCTCATTTGGATGTACAGTGGTCGGATGTCAGTCGTCATGGGAACATGAGGGCAGGCGTACTCATCGTCAGGGTTCCGCTCCACCACGTCAGACCACCACAAGGGAGGATCGCCATATTGTGCCCCAAGTACATCATGCCCTCACATCTGCGTCTGTCATCCGGGAACAGGTACTGGACTCCCAGCAATATTCCGTGTCATCCTGCAACATTACTGGAAGGCTATCAGCAGCTGGACTAGGATATTACTGTCCCATAACTAAGCTGCCGTTAACACCACTAAACAAACAGCATTGTTTGGAGTGGTTTCATGACTGGGAAGCAAGGACTGCTGATGAATGGCGTCACGTAGCGGCGCATCGAAACCTAAGTACTAATTAATTGTGTGTGTATAGTGGTTTTATTTAGGAACTTTAGTAGTCTTCAACCGGTGTTCTTGGTGTTTTCTGGTGAAATAATTTCAGAAGAACCTTTGGGAACTGTTTTCAGTTTCGTTACTGTGTCATTAGACGTTTGATTCTCTTTTTGTATTAGCCTTTTACTACACTCCTGGAAATTGAAATAAGAACACCGTGAATTCATTGTCCCAGGAAGGGGAAACTTTATTGACACATTCCTGGGGTCAGATACATCACATGATCACACTGACAGAACCACAGGCACATAGACACAGGCAACAGAACATGCACAATGTCGGCACTAGTACACTGTATAACCACCTTTCGCAGCAATGCAGGCTGCTATTCTCCCATGGAGACGATCGTAGAGATGCTGGATGTAGTCCTGTGGAACGGCTTGCCATGCCATTTCCACCTGGCGCCTCAGTTGGACCAGCGTTCGTGCTGGACGTGCAGACCGCGTGAGACGACGCTTCATCCAGTCCCAAACATGCTCAATGGGGGACAGATCCGGAGATCTTGCTGGCCAGGGTAGTTGACTTACACCTTCTAGAGCACGTTGGGTGGCACGGGATACATGCGGACGTGCATTGTCCTGTTGGAACAGCAAGTTCCCTTGCCGGTCTAGGAATGGTAGAACGATGGGTTCGATGACGGTTTGGATGTACCGTGCACTATTCAGTGTCCCCTCGACGATCACCAGTGGTGTACGGCCAGTGTAGGAGATCGCTCCCCACACCATGATGCCGGGTGTTGGCCCTGTGTGCCTCGGTCGTATGCAGTCCTGATTGTGGCGCTCACCTGCACGGCGCCAAACACGCATACGACCATCGTTGGCACCAAGGCAGAAGCGACTCTCATCGCTGAAGACGACACGTCTCCATTCGTCCCTCCATTCACGCCTGTCGCGACACCACTGGAGGCGGGCTGCACGATGTTGGGGCGTGAGAGGAAGACGGCCTAACGGTGTGCGGGACCGTAGCCCAGCTTCATGGAGACGGTTGCGAATGGTCCTCGCCGATACCCCAGGAGCAACAGTGTCCCTAATTTGCTGGGAAGTGGCGGTGCGGTCCCCTACGGCACTGCGTAGGATCCTACGGTCTTGGCGCGGTCCGGTCCCATGTCGACGGGCACGTGCACCTTCCGCCGACCACTGGCGACAACATCGATGTACTGTGGAGACCTCACGCCCCACGTGTTGAGCAATTCGGCGGTACGTGCTACCAGTGTTAAAGACTGCGATGGAGCTCCGTATGCCACGGCAAACTGGCTGACACTGATGGCGGCGGTGCACAAATGCTGCGCAGCTAGCGCCATTCGACGGCCAACAGCGCGGTTCCTGGTGTGTCCGCTGTGCCGTGTGTGTGATCATTGCTTGTACAGCCCTCTCGCAGTGTCCGGAGCAAGTATGGTGGGTCTGACACACCGGTGTCAATGTGTTCTTTTTTCCATTTCCAGGAGTGTATATTCTCTTCTGTTGTTGATTAATACTGTTAATAATAGTAGTTACTTCCCTTGTAGTGTAAGTCTGTGATTATTGTAGTCAGGTTTTTAACATCTTCTTATTCTAGTAGCGGAACTTAGATAAGTAGTTTTCTTGTTTCAATAAGTGTAAATTTTACCATGAGTGAGAAGTGTGGGCTTTGCCGTAGGTTCGTGAGTAGTGGATTGCGGTGTGAGGCTTCTTCGAAGTATTTTCACTGGGGGGAATGCAGTGGGGAAGCCAGTGGGCATTCTGGTGAGATCCTCTCCTGGAACTGCAGATTATGTAGCAAGAGTAAGTTGATAGAGGAGCAGGAGCGTAAGATCTGTGCCCTTCAGGTGCAGTTGAAAAACGCACAGGAGGAGCTAGATAGGATGAGGAGGGAGAAATGGGTTGGGAAATGGGAGCTGGCTGTTGGCAAAAGATCTGCTAGGAGAAGAAGGTTTTCAGATAGTTTTACTATTGGTGTTTGCAATAGATATGACCAACTGTCAGAGTCTAGTAGAGAGGAATCTCTAGTAGCTGTAGATGTAGGAAGTATGCAGCAGACCTCAGCAGTTACGGTGGCTAGGACAGTTGCAAAGTCGAAGAGAAAGAAGAAGGTTCTGCTGTTAGGTAGTTCTCATGGTAGAGGTGTAGGCCATCAGTTGCAGGAAGTATTGGGGAGTGAGTACCAGGTCACCAGCATTGTGAAGCCTAATGCAGGATTGGCTCAGGTGGCTGTTAACATAGGGGGGTTATGTAGGGATTTTACTAAAGAGGATCAGGTAGTAATTGTGGGTGGGGCTGGTAAATAGTATTGATAGGGATGGGGAGTATGACATAGATGGTGACGGAAAAGATAGCCATTCAGACTGGCAACACGAATGTGCATTTCGTGGGACTGTTTCAGCGTCACGATCGGACTCATCTTAATACAGCCGTCAGGCGTAATATCATGAGACTTGGGGGTGCGCTGATGACAGAAAGCATGAGTCACATTTCAGTGGTGTCGGTGGAGTCTATCAGCAGGACGGGTTTCACTAGACATGGCCTGCATCTCAACAGGTATGGGAAGGGGAGGTTGGCAAAGCTTATAGGTGACAGCATAGGTGGGGGTGGTGGGATCACTCATGGGAAAATTCCTGCAGTAGTGGGTGTTAGAGCTGCACCCTTTTTAGATTGAAGTCAGCTGATAGGTATTCCTGCTTAAGGGAATTCTCTCTAACAAAGGAACCACTTTTGACAAAGCTTAGGTATCCGAGTAATGAGGGAATTAGTATATTTCATCAAAATATACAAGGTATTAGAGATAAAGTTAGTGAACTGCTTATAGATGTTGACTCTGAAATTATTGGTATATCTGAACACTTCTTAAATAAAGAGATAATTCAGAGACTTCCTTTACCAGGGTACAGGTAGGCTGGCAGCTTTTCTAGGAGATCTTTGCGGTGTGGGGGAGTAGCCATGTATGTGAAAAACGGCATCCCATTTGAGTCAATTGATGTTTCAAAGTACTGCACTGAAAAGGTGTTTGAATGTTGTGCAGGTGTGGTTAAATTTAATGGAGCTTATCTTCTAACTGTTGTTATTTATTGATCCCCAGACTCCGACTTCACAACATTTTTGCTAAAGCTGGAGGAGGTTCTTGGTTCACTTTATAGGAAATACAAAAAGTTAGTTATATGTGGTGACTTCAACATTAATTGTATAACTGATTGTGCAAGGAAAAGGATGCCGGTAGACCTTCTTAATTCATATAATCTTATGCAAACCGTATTCTTTCCATCAAGATTGCAAGGGAACAGTAGAACAACAATAGACAACATTCTTGTTCATTCCTCATTACTAGAAGGATTCTGTTAGCAAAAAGATGAATGGCCTTTCAGATCATGATGCACAAATTTTAACTCTAAAAGATTTTTGTACTTCAACACATGTTAAATATAGTTATCAACTGTTTAGGAAAGCTGATCCAGTTGCTGTAGAGACCTTTGTAAACCTTATCAAGGAACAAGAGTGGCAAGATGTTTATAGCGCTGATACAGTAGATCATAAATATAATGCTTTTCTCAAGACCTTTCTCGTGCTCTTTGAAAGTTGCTTTCCGTTAGAACGTTCAAAACAGGGTAATAGCACAAACAGGCAGCCTGGGTGGCTGACTAGAGGGATAAAAATATCTTGTAGAACAAAGTGGCAATTATATCAAAACATTAGAAACAGGCAAAATCTAAATGCAGCAGCCCATTACAAACAATATTGTAAGGTGCTTAAAAATGTTATTAGGAAGGCAAAAAGTATGTGGTATGCAGATAGAATAGCTAAGTCTCAGGATAAAATTAAAATCATATGGTCAGTCGTAAAGGAAGTGGCTGGTCTGCAGAGACAGGTCGAGGATATAGAATCAGTGCGTAATGGGAATTTCCGTGTTACTGATAAGTCGCGTATATGTACAATATTTAATAATCACTTTCTGAATATAGCAGGGGAACTAAATAGAAACCTAGTCCCAATAGGGAATCACATAGCGCTCTTAGAAAAAAGTGTTCCGAGACTGTTACCTGAAATGCTCCTCCATGATACTGACAAGAGGGAGATTGAGTTAATAATTAAGTCACTAAAGACCAACAACTCTCATGGATATGACGGGATATCTAGCAGAATACTGAAGTATTGTTCTTTGTATGTTAGCCCAGTACTTAGCCATATCTGTAACTTTTCCTTTAGGAGTGGTCGGTTTCCTGTCCGATTAAAGTACTCGGTAGTGAAGCCACTTTATAAA
Organism: Schistocerca nitens; assembly: GCF_023898315.1. Classification (NCBI taxonomy): domain Eukaryota; kingdom Metazoa; phylum Arthropoda; class Insecta; order Orthoptera; family Acrididae; genus Schistocerca; species Schistocerca nitens. The sequence continues at coordinate 830,750,867 of NC_064615.1, forward strand.
AAGGGAGACAGGGATAATGTTGACAATTTTAGACCTATTTCTATGCCATCGGTGTTTGCTTAAGTTATCGAGAAGGTTGTATATACAAGGTTACTGGAGCATTTAAATTCACATAATTTGCTGTCAAATGTACAGTTTGGTTTTAGAAATGGTTTAACAACTGAAAAAGCTATATTCTCTTTTCTCTGTGAGGTTTTGGACGGATTAAATAAAAGGTTGCGAACGCTAGGTGTTTTCTTTGATTTAACGAAGACTTTTGACTGTGTTGACCACAAAATGTTACTGCAGAAGTTGGACCATTATGGTGTAAGGGGAGTAGCTTATAATTGGTTCGCCTCTTACTTTAAGAACAGAAAGCAGAAGGTAATTCTCCGCAATATTGAGAGTGGTAGTGATGTTCAGTCCCAATGGGGCACTGTTAAGTGGGGCGTTCCCCAAGGGTCGGTGCTGGGTCCACTGCTGTTTCTTATTTATATAAATGATATGCCTTCTAGTATTACAGGTGATTCAAAAATATTTCTGTTTGCTGATGACACCAGCTTGGTAGTGAAGGATCTTGTGTGTAATATTGAAACAGAATCAAATAATGTAGTTCATTAAATAAGTTCGTGGCTTGTGGAAAATAATTTTATGCTAAATCACAGTAAGACTCAGGTTTTACAGTTTCTAACTCACAATTCAACAAGAACCGATATTTTGATCAGACAGAATCGGCATATCATAAGCGAGACGGAACAGTTCAAGTTCCTAGGCGTTCGGATAGATAGTAAGCTGTTGTGGAAAGCCCACGTCCAGGATCTTGTTCAGAAACTAAATGCTGCTTTATTTACCATTAGAACAGTATCTGAAATAAGTCACACTTCAGCACGAAAAGTAGTCTACTTCGCATATTTTTATACACTTATGTCGTATGGTATTATTTTTTGGGGTAATTCTTCTGATTCAAAAAGGGTATTTTTGGCTCAAAAACGGGCTGTTCGAGCTATTTTTGGTGTAAGTAAGTTCGAGAACCTATTCAATAGTCTGGGAATTCTGACATTGCCCTCACAGTATATACTTTCCTTAATGTCGTTTGCTGTTAGCAACATTAGCCTATTCCCAAGAGTTAGCAGCTTTCACTCAATTAATACTAGGCAGAAATCAAATCTGCATGTGGAATGCACTTCCTTGACTCTTGTGCAGAAAGGAGTGCAGTATTCTGCTGCATCCATTTTCAATAAGCTACCACAAGAACTCAAAAATCTTAGCAGTAGCCCAAACTCTTTTAAGTCTAAACTGAAAAGTTTCCTCATGGCTCACTCCTTCTATTCTGTCGAGGAGCTCCTGGAAGAGCTAAAAAAATTAAGCGGGTTCCAGTGTTACATTGTTGATTTTCTTTATTTAAACTTAAGACTTATCGCCTGAATATGTTTTTTATATTTCGTTTTATCTGTTTCTGCTATCGTGTTATAATTCCATGTATTGACTCGTTCCATGACCATGGAGACTTCTCCTTAATTTGGTCCCACGGAACAATAAATAAATCAATAAATAAAACCACATGACTATCGTCGGCGAGTATGACGGTGACCTCTGGAGAGGCCCCACTCTTCCAATGTTTTGGACAATGTTGTTACTGCTGACGTCATGGTGTGGGTAACCATCGTGTAATACTTCGGATCATGGCAATGCAAACTGAGAAATGACAGTGACGACGAGCATAGCTTGTTAGCTCCTCCCTGTAATGAAGTGACAAATATTCAAGACAATAATTTGATAATTGGTGACAGAGGGAGCTCTGGTGGTACAGCATCCTGTGTCCTTACGTGTTATCTGTCATGTAACAGTAATGTAATACCATTTTGCATGGCAAATGTCTCTACGAACTACCTCCGTTTTGTGAAGCACTCGGGTGGGCAGAAATTTCCCCAGATCTCGCTCCCATACTACACATCTGGTACCAGCTCAGGCGTTAATTCCATCACAGAGCACGTATCCATGATATAAAGGACCAGTTACAATAGTCTTCTGTAGTTCCGCCAAGGGTAAATGTAATGGGAGTGCAACTGGTCGATGACTTGAAGAAAATAGACATCAACAGCCGTAATTTTATTTAATAATATTATTTAGCTACCAGTTATGGTGCCTCATTGGCACCCCGAAACTAGGTAAATCATGTAGTCGCTTGTGCTATTATGTTGTTGTTGTTGTTGTTGTTGTGTCTTCAGTCCAGAGACTGGTAACATCAATCAAAACTTCCTTGCTGTGTTACTGCTGCGAACGGCTGAAGGCAAGGGGAAACTACAGGCGTAATTCTTCCCGAGGGCATGCAGCTTTACTTTACTGTGCTACTACATGGACCACTATATCCAACCGGTTTCCGTAGATTTCCAAAAACTTCTCGGTGAACGTGGAACATTGTCGTTAGAGGTGTGAAGCGTCCACGTTTACCGATAAGTTTTTGGAAATCTGTGGAAACCAGACGGATGAAGTGGTCCCTGTAATAGGTCCAACGACTAGATGACTTACCTAGTTTCGTGTATGAAAATAACTTGAAAATAGTGCCAATGAGGCACCGAAACTGGTAGCTAAATAAAATTATTAAATAAATTACGGCTGTTGCTATCTATTTTCTTCAAATTACAACATTTGTGATTAAACTGAAAGTTAATTGGAAGGGCACCGGTTTGGAACATTTCTTTACGCCTAAATACCTTGGAGTCGCTTTAGACAGGTCTTGAACATACCGCAAACACTGTCTCAACACCGAGCTAAAAGTGTCAACGTGAAATAACGTCATTTGGAAAATCAGTAACTGGGGAGCCCGTCCTCAGGTAGTTAGAAACTCCACCTTGGCACTCTGTTTCTCTGCAACGGAGTACGCTTGCTGCATATGGTACAGCTTTGCCCATACAAAGAAAGCGTTCGTTGCACTGAATGAAACTGAACAGCCTACAACTGCTTGTCTAAAAGTGACAACTTCAGACAAGGTTAATCGCTTCGCAGGTATAGCGCGTATTGGCAAACGTTGTAAAGCAGCTGCAGATGCTGGAAGCAAAAAAGTTTAACTAAGTCATTTGTATTTTGTCCATGGCCATGAGCCACCAAGATCTAGGTTGAAATGCAGCAGCAGTTCCCTTAGTTCAGCGTCGTAGCTATGTCTCCATGTGATGAACACAAAACCTGTGTGCAGCTAGATGTGACCAACTTCAAACGCCGATGAAACATGCGGAGTGTGAACGACACGGAATTTTGATTAGTCCACCTGGATATCACTGAACAGTCTAAGATCTGGTTTTCGTAAATCCGGGGATAACCTTGTCAAATGGGGACTTTCCGAAGTACCGATGCAATGTGAATGCATGGGAGAACCGACAAGGGATCACATGTGCCGCTGTCCGTGTTGCAATGATTCATGCAATAACGAAGAGCTGATGGATGCTTATGACGGTGCAACTGTTGTTGCTAAATCCTAGGTGAAGATCATTTAGTTCATTATGTTAACCATGTAAATTGTAAATTATGGATATTGTTGTTTACGTGGTATCTCTTAACATCGTACATTCTTGTGATATAGAGTTTTGTATGGTTACTGAATCGAGTAAATAAATGCAATACCTGTGGACCAGTTTGCCACAGGAAGGAATACAACGGCTTTATGACACTTTTCCCAAACGAGTAAGACAATGGATCCAGGCCAGTGGAGGTGTATCCTTATACGGATAAGTGGGCTCATACTCCCAAACTGTTTGTAAATCTGACTCGGTTTTCTGGTCACTGAAAAACCATTGCATACCATATCAATTCGTCAGGGATGCTTCATTTTTTTTTTTTTTTTTTTTTTTTGCCGGGCACTGTATAATTTCCTCGATCCTCGAACTGAATTATCCCAATAGCGTTATCGTAACAAAGTCATCATGATGTTAAAAACCACTCTCTCACTCCGTACTTTCCCAAGCATTATGGTCTTTGGTTGCACCCATCAACTTTTCGTCTGCGTGTTTTGTAACGTCATCTACCTGCCATCCACTGCACTATCGTCTAATTCTTTCCTTACTGCCTGGAATCTACCAAAAACCTTCTTCCTCCATCTGACATCCATTCGTCTGGCTGCAAGTCCTCTCCACCTACATTTCATTTTCATCACGGTTATAATGAGGTTCTGCCCCCCCCCCTCTTCTCTCTCTCTCTCTCTCTCTCTCTCTCTCTCTCTCTATGTATCTATCTCTCTCTCTCTCTCTCACACACACACACACAAACACACACACACACACACACACACACACACACACACACACACGTCGGTTTGCTGTAGAATTCTTGAGCTGCAAATTCTAAGCTGGAAAGGAAAAATTTTCCTCGAGATAGAACAGTTTCTCTCCACACTTCATCACTTACCTTTTTTAAGCATAGCTCGTTCATAGCTCAGTTTCTCTTTTCCTCGTACGATATCTTGCGAACGATGGATGAAGGGCAACAGACAGGTTCCATTTTCCTGTATTTCCGAAATACATTGTTACGGTGCCACACTGCAGACTCTTAACAAAAGTCTGCTGAGCATATGGAATAGGTTCTCAGATATGTGAGTGGCTGGAACCTAGTTCGTTGTCGTGGACGGTGAGTGTACATCAGAGACCAGAGAATCCTCAGAACTGTTCCATGGAAATGTGATAGGACCGATCTTATTCTTTAAATACATAAATTATCTGTCGTATAGGGTGAGCCGCAATCTACAATCGTTCGCCGGAGACACTATACTGTACGGTAAAGTGTCGTCGGTAAATGACTGTATTATCCAGGATGTTATACAGAATTTCTGTTTGGTGAAATAATGGACTGCTTGCTCTAAAAGTATCAAATTTAAATTTATGTAAATGATTAGGGAAAACAATACTGTAATATTCTAACAGGGTATTAATGGTGCTGGGCTTAGTCACATCGATTAAGTAACGTCGCAAAGCGATATCAAAAGTAACGGGGAAGTGACGACGGTAACAGAGGTGAACTCTCGATTTATTTTTAGTGGGAGATTTTCAGGAATGTGTAGCCTACGTACAAAGAAGACCACGTATAGAATATTTTTTAGTACTGCTAGCGTATTTCGCTCCCCACCATGTCGGATTAAAGGAAGACATCGAAGCAGTTCAGAGGCGAACTGCCAGATTTGTCATCGGCAGGTTCGATTAACACGTGAGTGTACAGAGGTGCTTCATTAACTTAAATGGGAATCCCTGGAGAGATGTCAACTTTCTTCTCGCGAAACAATACTGAGGAAGTTTAGAGAAGAAGGTTTTTTCAGCTGACTATAGAACGGTTCTATTGCCACCACATTACATTTCGCACAAGTACCCAGTACTGTGGCGTGTCAGAGGGTACTCCCGACCATGTAGTTTACGAGTGCCCCCTCTTCAATGTTGTTGCGACTACACTTCGAGGCAGACTTCCGAACCATGACACATACCAATTGCTTAGACGTGAAGACACTTTCCAACTGCTAAACACATTAGCTAACGACGTATCACGAAAAGTTTTAACAGAATACCTGAGGGACATGAACTAAATAACAACTGAGACAACCAACACCGATTGCGTCCAGAGCCCTATTCCCATACCGCCTGTGCGTGGACTGGCCGACTTTCCATCATAGTTGGAATCCGCCACGTGCAGGACTAGGGGGAGTGGGGGTCAATGCTACCGATAAGGATATGCACCGGATATGGCGTAGGATTAGTTGGTTTGTAGGACTTAGTTTAGGAAAATTAAGTTAGGGAACTGCAGCGATTAAACATCTTGGCCTGCCCAGTCACAGGGGCATGCTCTTCGGGTTTAGCTCGATGAGCAAGGCTATCAAAGTAAGTTTATATCTTACTGGCACACATGTGATGCTGCAGGCGATAGGAACTAGTTATAAGAAATAACTATAAGTAGTAGGTATTTGATATTAAATGCCCATTGTTTGTAATTCCAACTGTAGCTCACTTGAAAATTGTAATTAGCTGCAACATAATTATATCAGTTGCATAATTATTATGACCCACTAATCAGATAAGGAAGTGGGTTAACACTGTATAATTATTATGGTTTGCAATAAAGAATTGTTTTTTTAAAAAAAGTACCCAGAGCAAATATAAGAGAAATTACGTCTTTTACGGAGGTGGCCTAGGGGTAGCATCTTTCATTAGTAATAAAAATGTCTCGGCCCCTGATTCGGACAGAGCTACCGCTTGCATTTTGAATAAGAAACATCAGCAATGGCAACCGAACACTTCCGGCCTAAGGAGCCTGCCCCATTCTGCCAACGGCCTTGTCAAAGAGGGTGGAGGAGCGAACAGAGGTTCAGGTCACAATCTTACCCTTGGAGTGGGACCCTTGCGGTGGGAACCCGATCCTAGAGGAAGAAGAAACCTCGCTTCCCGCGCCCGGGTTCCCGGGTTCGATTCCCGGCGGGGTCAGGGATTTTCTCTGCCTCGTGATGACTGGGTGTTGTGTGCTGTCCTTAGGTTAGTTAGGTTTAAGTAGTTCTAAGTTCTAGGGGACTGATGACCATAGATGTTAACTCCCATAGTGCTCAGAACCATTTGAACCATTTTGAAGAAAAAACAACAAGAAGCAACGCCAGTAGACTACAGAAGGCAATGGAAACCAGTGCATTACAGAAACACAGAACATGTGGCCTGTGCATGAGAAATTGTCATGATGATATCTACATTGGAAAAATATTCTGGACTAGGCATCGATTGGGATATCCGAGAGGGGACTGTCAAAGGGGACATGACCAAGAGAAAAAAATTCAATAATCAGCGAAAGGATAATGTTCTACGAGTCTATGAGTGGAATGTCAGAGGTCTGAATAGGGTAGAGAAACTAGAAAATCTGAATAGGGAAATGCTACGGCTCAGTGTAGATATAGTTGGTGTCATCAAATGAAATGGAAAGTAGAGAAGGACTTCGTGTCTGGTATGTATTCGGTAATATCAACAGCAGCACAAATTGGTATCATGAGAGTAGGATTCGTAATAAATAGGAAGGTAGGGCAGAGGGTTATTGGCAACAGTTCAGTGATAGGGTTGTTCTCATTGAAATCGACACCAAACCAACACCGACCATAATAGTTCAGTTATATATGCCGATCTCGCAAGTTGGAGATAAATAGATAGAGAAATTGGAAGAGGATATTGAAACGGTAATTCAGTACGTAATGGGAGACAGAGATCTAATAGACAAGTAGGAATGGATTGCGATTGTAGGGAGAAGAGCAGAGAAGGGTCACGGGAGAATGTGTGCTTGGCACTGGGAAAGAGAAAGGAGAAAAACTAATCGAGTTCTGCAATAAATTTCAGCTTGTAATATCGAATACTCTGTTCAAAAATCACAATAGACGGAGGTATACTCGAAAAAGACCGGAAGACATGGGAAGATTTCATTTACGTTACATCATGCTGAGGCAGAGATTCCGAAGTCAGATATTGGATTGTAAGATATACTCAGGAACAGATGTAGACTCACATCAGTGAAGTGCAGGTTTGCCAATGCAAAATGGTTATGTGAAAAGCGTGAAGAAACCGAAAAGATATGATTGTCGGAAAGACACACTCAGCATACAGAAAAGTCCAAGAAACCTTCGTGGAATTAAACTCAAAGGCGGGAACATTACGAGAGCAATGGGAATTTTACGGTTAAATGCAGAAGAGAGAGCGGAGATGTGGTAAGAGAATCTCGAGGGACTCTTTGAGAGGGAGGACGTTTTGGATGACGTGAGGAAAGAAGCAAGAAGAGTCGACAGGCAAGAGACAGAGAATCCAGTATTAGAAACAGAATTTAACAGAACTTTGTAAGACGTACGATCAATTAAGGGAGAAGTGGTACATATCATTCTTTCTTCATTTCTAAAATCATTGAAGAAAGTGGCAACAAAACGACTGTTCACATTGTATTTTAGAATGGCCATATAAATGTGTAAGACCGGCAGCATACTATCAGACTTTCGGAAAAAACATTGTCCACGCAATTCCGAAGATAGCTAGAGCCGACGTTTGCGAGAATTATTTGAGATGTGATGCTACCGGAGAACGATGAAAATTAGGTGGACTGGCAAGAGAAGGAATGAGGAGGTTGTCGACAGAATCAGCGAGGAAAGGAATACATGAAAACCACCGAAAAGAAGAAGGGAGAAGGGATAGGATGGTAGAACATGTGTTCAGCCATCAGGGAATAACTTATATGGTACTAGATGGAAGTGGCAAGTGCTACTCTGAGATGAAAAGGTTGGCACAGTAGAGGAATTCGTGGTGGGCCCAATCAAACCAAACAGAAGACTAATGAATTTAAAAAAATTCAACACGCAGTGTACAGGATAGTGCCTGCAATAAACACTAAAACTATCTGGGAATTAAATTCACTAAGTTTTCAGTCTAGCTATTCAACCCAGAATTAGTGGGTGAGCCAGCGTATTTTTCCTCCCTTCGTCTTTCTCGAATGGTTGTGTAGTATCGATGCATGCATGTGTAACTGTAATTAACAATGGGTGATGAAATGACGTCAGAGCACATTTCCGCGGAAACCTTGCTTAGCATTGTTGTACTTCTATATAAAGAAAGACGCCTGGAAGTTTGGGTAGAGTTTTTGAGACAGGTCGCTGCGAGTAAACAGCATGCTGCAGAAGCGAACGTATTTAGACGACACCGCTTCCATGTCACAAGTATCTGGAAGCGTAAATGCTGAAGAGATGGCAGCGTCGATGCTGGCTGCGTAATATAGGAAGGTACGCCATGGTGTTTGAGTAAACGAGTAGGTACGACCTCTCACAAATCGCAGTGAACATTTGCTCACGTACTCTTTCTTTTTTTTTTCAGAGAACTGGAATTGTGTACGACGACGGCGCCGCCACCGCGTCAAGTCACCGGTAGTACTAAAGCTGAGCAAATGGCGGCGCCGAGGCTGTTTGCAAACTATACGAAGGTATGCCGTTTTGTCTGAGCTCCCAAGACTCGCAGTGAACTCTTGCTCATGGGCTCTCGTTTTCTTTCAGAGCGTTACATTTATTTATGTACGATATGACACTATCGCAGTCGCCGTGTAAAAAAGGTGCTGGATGCGCAAATGCTTATGAGACACGGACGTCAGTACTTACTATAAGGTATGCCGTGGTATCTGAGTAGTTCACGAGCCGCAGCAAACGCTTGCTCACACTCTCGTTCACTTTCAGAGCGCTGCATTTATTTGTGCACCCCGACGCCGACGCCGCCGATGCCGACGTGTACAAGTCGAAGCGCTAATGCTGAGGAGGTGGAGGCGTCGAAGCTGTTTGCAGACTACACGAAAGTGCGCAGTCGTGTCTTGACGGCTAAGGCCATCACAAGACTCAAGACACGTGGGGACGACAAAGGCGCAGTCTAACCGAGCTGTACCTGACGACTGTAAATGATGGCGCGTGATTGCTGAATTTCTGGAGTCAATATTAAATACATTTACAAATAAAATAAAATTATCAAAACTAAGTATACTGATTTCTTTCTGACTGCTATAGCTGTAGACATATAGAAGACATATACATGACGGTAGTATCTGTTCCCGAAAGAACAGTTACCGTGGATGACCATGCAGCCTTGCCCTAGCTGCAAACAGGCGTTGATGTACTTCATTGGGGACATGTTGAAAATGTGTGCCCCGAATGAAGTACATCAACGCCTGTTTGCAGCTAGGGTGTCCATTTAATTATCATTTCATATAGAAGACATACTGAGGCACATAATTTTCACCAGAGCTGCAAAAGTGTCCTCTCAGGCTCATAAACGCAAAAAAAAAAAAAAAAAAAAAAAAAGTTTCAAGATGAGATGCGAATTCGCATTTACTCTATCTCCAGTTTTCGCATTTACTCTATCTCCAGTTGTGGTAGACTGTTGGGAAACGTACCATTTTGAGGCTCGTACTTTTTTGCCTGAGAAGCAAAAATAATTTCATCAAACTTGTAAAAACCTACAGCTGCTGTAGAGGAATAGATATGTTGATTACATCCGTGTCACTACTTAATGTCCTTTAAGAACATACGAAGCTACGTGTTGCTCAGAAGAATGTGCTGCCTATAGAAGAGAGAGCCAATGATTCTAGCTTATTTGTGCCTTACGTCCTGTGTCTTCCCCTGCAACTTCCGTGTACGCTGGTGCCACGTCCTATCTTCCAACGTAACAGCGAGGTAATGCACAGTGCTGCTGCATGGCAACGACACACAGTACTTGGTATTTAATATGAATACGAAACTGGTGAACCACTTATGCGGATGGCAACAGAAGTGCTACCTCTGGGTCACGTAATTCAGATGGCGTTGACAGCGCATGCGACGATTAAAAGAACGCCACGGTGGGCAATTCAACTTGCTCAGGAAATTTTCTTAGAGTGGAGCTCCCTGTCTCAAACACGGCCAGTTTTGCTGTTCACACAGGAACGTGGTTGGTTGGTTGGTTGGTTGGTTGGTTGATTTGGGGGAAGGGATCAAACAGCGATGTGATCCATCCCATAGGATTAGGGAAGGCTGGGAAAGGAAGTCGGCAGTGCCCTTTCAAAGGAACCATCCCGACATTTGCGTGAAGCGATTTAGGTAAGTAACGCCTAACCTGAATCAGGATAAGCAGATGCAGCTTTGAATCGTCGTCCTCCCGAATGCAAGTCCAGTGTCCTAAACACTGTGCCATCTCTCTCGGTCACAGAACCGGGCACTCAGTTAACACCAGCCGGTAGAACGGTATGCAGAATTACACCGCCACGACAAGTGCTTTCTGAGTCATGAGTTACTATACTGTCAGAGGAAATGTGAAGGTCGACGTTCTCGCTAAGAGGACTAAGCACCGTGGGACCAAAACGTACGACCATGTTCTTTAAACAGATCGTAAAAGGTCTGACTCATGGAATAACAAGTGGTGCCTGATATACCAGCTTTGGAGAACAGATTATGCGGATATAAAGCAGGACATCCACTTTTTTTTTTTCAAATCCCTGTAATTGAGTCCCATTGCAATCTATAGATTTAAAATTTGGCTCAAAGGAACCTACAACCTTTCTCTGTAACGGTGCGAACGCGTGGCTCCCTGTGACGTCACCCTCGTTCTCGACGACGCTTCAGACAACGAAGTGTCGATACATGCGAAAATAGAACTCCGAAGATCACGCGACGTGTAGGGTGGGTTAATATTGACACATTGGCATCGTATTTCCTTACGATTCTGCCCACCACCACCCTGGATGTGTCACACGTTGGGAGGTCATCACAATTCTCCCCCTCCACCCCCCCACCCCCCCGCTCTTACCCACAATTCACACATTCCTTTGGCATCTCTCCTATCGACGACAGAACAGTGACATCCGGGACAGAAATCACGTGGTTTTCTTATGGGTGTTTTTGGAAAAGATTTCAGACACAACGCCGCTCAGAATCAATATTGCGGAGATATGGCTAAGTTTCAGCTCAGAACATACGCTGCAGCAGACTGAAAATTTATTCTGGAAAAAATCCCCTGGCCAGTGTTCGCAATGTGCTTTCTTGCAGGAGGGCTGGTCCCACAAGGTGTGCAGGAAAAATGCTGTAAACTCTGGAAGGCAGAAAACAGAGAGATAGCGGTAGTCAGGCTGTGAGGACGCGAGAGGAGCTTGAGTGACAGTCGGTAGAGCACTTGCCCACTAAAGACAATATACCAGGTTCGAGTACCGAGTTTGAAATCTAGGCTCACTTAGCTACTGACAAGGGAACCTCCCCATCGCACCCCCCTCAGATTTAGTTATAAATTGACACAGTGGATAGGCCTTGAAAAACTGAACACAGGTCAATCGAGAAAACAGGAAGAAGTTGTGTGGAACTATGAAAAAATAAGCAAAATATACAAACTGAGTAGTCCATGTGCAAGATAGGCAACATAAAGGAGAATATTAGCCGATGGGCGCCATGGTCTCGTGGTTAGAGTGAGCAACTGCGGACGATAGGTCCTTGGGTCGAGTCCTCCCTTGAGTGAAAATTTTACTTTCTTTATTTTCGCAAAGTTACGATCTGTCCGTTCATTCATTGATGTCTCTGTTCACTGTAATAAGTTTAGTGTTGTAACGTCTAGTAATAAACAAAGACAATATTAGATGTGTCATATTGTGTCATTGTGTAAAATTATGTATTTTTTCTTTATTATTTATTTCTGAGAACGTCTGCGTCGGCGAGTAATAAGACCGACACAGAAGATAAATGTTGTACAGAGATCACAAAATGAATTAGTATATAATGCATGATGTAAAGTAAAGTCTTTGTCTTCTTAATCTGGAAGCTGTGAGAGAAAGATCTCCTGTTGTTGTCGTAGAGAGCGAGAAGGTAGCATTCTTTTGTCGAGATTGGGAATTGTACGCCATTACGTGTGCATTTACACAGGTCTGTAATTGTTGAGATATTTAAATGTTTCAATAGAGTTGTTTAAATGAAAACGTGTATTATTTAATTGTTAAAGCTTGCTTGCCTATTATCCCATCCTGTTAAGATATTTTTCAGTTATATAAAAAAAATTATTATCTGTGGAGCTGAGCTGTGTGGAGAAAGAAGAGCCGCTGCCGCGGCGTATTTAAACGACTTACAATATCGTCGAGTATACCGCAAGGAAGCGGTAAAATAATAGTAGAATAATATTATTTCTTTTAGCTCCCAGACTGGCAGTGAAGATCAGCAGATTTTATGATGTGTTGCAGATTGACGCGGGCTGCTGATAGGATATAAATTACAGTGCAAATAATTTAATGTACTTACCGAATCTGATAGGAATCTTGCTGTGCTCCGTTCTGATCTGGCTAAATTTTATAGTGATAACGTAATTTTCTTTAATGAGAGTCTCATGTTCTTGGGCTAGTCGTGGTATGAAACAGCATTCTAGTAAGAAATAAAATCCACTGCAAACTTGTGTTTTTGAACGATTGTACGAACTGTAACATCAGTGATCATAAAACAGTAATTTCAACTTTGAATAACTATGAAGTAGGAAAGATATATTGATCCTTAGCATGAGTTGCAGTTACTAAAAATCGTTCTTTAAATTGTAGGCCAGATCCAGAACAATAAGACTTCCATAGATACATTTTATTTTACTAAAAGGTAACGATGATAAAGAAATTAAAGGCACAGCATTGTTAAAAGAATTTCTCGTCACTCTTTCCATATATGCGTTGTTACGCTAATAATAATAATTAAAAAATAAATAAATGAACCAAAGAGACTAACAATTTATAAAAACAATTAACGAAAGAGTAGTCAGGACGGGAAACTGTCGCCCAAAAACGCGGGGCCCGAATTTGCAGTGGCCACAATTATAAAATTTTATGTATTTTTCTTTCAGTGTCTATTGTTATGTATGTATAGATATATATGTATTTAGTGTTAAATGTATGTATGTATATCATGATCTATGCTATGTATTAATGAATGTGCAAACACTCTTTCATGACAAAACGTACTACTGCAAGCGAGTCTGAGAAGACGATCCTGATAGTACTGAGAAGCTCTAACGACTACGTAATCCGGGGGCAGCCGAACCCCGAGATAAGATAAATTAAAGGTAAGACTACAGTGTAGTTGTCCTGTTTGTAGAAGTTGAGCTCCAGTGGAGTAATCTCATATCGCTAGTGGTGTGCATACTGTACGTATTTTGATGTTAGTATTTGTGACAGGACAAAGTGTTGGTAGATAGTAATTTTTAGTGTGCAGTGTAGTGTATATAAAGTGACGTATTTTGTGTGCAAGGGGCAAAACTGTTAGATTTTGTGTTTTAGTAAGCAATTTAGGAATATGGTTAAGTTGCGTAGTCAACGTCCAAGCAATATGGATACTGAGGAACAACAATTAGCTAGTGAAGGAAATGTGGAACCGGGTGCCTCAAGTAGTACTAGTACGCTCTTTGAGGATATAACAGGCGAAAATGTGGGGGCAGGGGCACAGGAAGTAGTGCCACCGCCCACGAGTCCTCAAGTAGATGTAGATAAAGAAATTTTACCACCACCAGAAAAGCAGGGACCAGAGAGTGGTAATCTGCCTGGTGGGTATTCAATTCAGGCTATACTAGAGCGTGTGCTAGATTACCAAGCAAAATTTGCACAACAACAAGCTGAAAAGGATGAAAAAATTGAAATCTTTATCGCACAGCAAGCTGAGCGAGATCGCCAGTTAAAAGAAAATTTACTTGCCCAGCAAGCCGAGCGAGATCGCCAGCAAGCTGAGCGAGATCGCCAGTTAAAAGAAAATTTACTTGCCCAGCAAGCCGAGCGAGATCGCCAGCAAGCTGAGCGAGATCGCCAATTAACCGAAAATTTACTTGCCCAGCAAGCTGAGCGAGATCGCCAATTAACAGAAAATTTACTTGCCCAGCAAGTCGAGCGAGATCGCCAGCAAGCTGAGCGTGACCAGCAACTTGTGCAGTCGGTAGAAAATATGAAAAAAGACATTGCAGATATGAAACAGAATTATGAGTCGATACCTAAGGCCGTGCAGGAGCTGACTGAACAGGTCACCCACCTGCAAGTAGCAAACACTAACATGGTAGACGAAATAGGTGTATTAGCCAACAGAGTAGAAAAGCTCGAAATAGATTCCACACAGCTTGTAGAGCAGAAGTGGAATGAACAGGCAAATAAAATTGAAACAGAATTTAACTCATGGCTAGAAGTGAAGGAGAGTGAGATTGACACGAATATTAAGTCTAAAGTAGAAGCAGCCATAGCAAATAGAGATTCTGAATCATTCAGTACCGCAGTAAATAGTCAAGTACAGAATGATGTGCAAACAATTAAACAAATACTCAGTGAGGATATTCCGCAGTGGCAAGTGAATGTTAACAAACGGATATCCGAACTGGAGAAAGGTTTAGCACAAAGCAGGAAACATGTGGAACAGGAACCTCTGTCGCCAAAAGCCCATGGTTTTGGCAACGCACAAACTTATATGCGATACAACAATGGGGAATCTGTAGTCGATAATGCGAAGAGCTGTAGCTCCGGTTCGGAGCACACAGCATATGTCCCAGCAGCAAACCCATGTAGTTCAAAAATATTAGTGGAAGAAAGTTTAATTAAAAATAGGCAATTTCAAACATTTACTACTGAAAGGAAATCAGTACACCCAGTAGTATTCATAAAAAGCTTTAAAAATATCTTACCCAGTGTATGGAACGAAACACAGAAAATACAATACGTAATGTCGTACATTCAAGGTGACGCAGCGCTATGGGCTACAGAAGTAGCAGACAGCTGCAAGACATACGAACAGTTTGAAAGGGCATTTTTGTCAAAATATTGGTCGCCTTGTATACAAGAGCGACTAAGAAAAGAGGTATATAATCCCGAACCGTACTCACCCCGTCTTGGGAATTTGAGGCGGTATTTTGAAAAATATATAAACAAAACGCGCTACTGGGACGAGCCTATATCACCAAGAGACATAGTAAGACTACTAAAATCACATTTACCTATTCATATCAAGGAGAAATTAATACATGTACCAGAAAGCGACATGGAAAACTTCCTGTCGGTCCTAGATTCCATAGACTTGATACAGGAAGACGCAAAATCAGCGTGCGATCACTCGCGGAATAATGGGTCAGGATGTAAACACGATAGAAATAGTAGTGCACAGAACCACAACCATGGAAATGGTGGGGGGGGGGGGGGGTAGCAAGCGACAAGAACAATCGCAAAATGGTAGTAACGGTAGAGGCCAGAACGGGTATGGACAACCAATTTATAACAAAAAGCGTCGATTTGACGACAGGTACGAATCCGGAATGTCAGGGACCAACCGCTGGAAAAATGCGCGAGGTCAGTGGCAGAGCAATTATAATGATAGTAATCGAAATTGGCAACAGAATCAGCGTAGAAGCCCAGAACGACAGGCTAGTGACCGGTATGACAACAATAGACCACCACCGCAAAACGCGCCTATTGCGCAGCCGTGGCGGCCTACAAATCAGAATGTACATATAGTGGAGGTCGCGGACAATAACCGTCCAAGTACCTCACAAGTAATTAATCCAACAAACTAGAATCGGCCTCGATATGCTCTCCATCGACGGCCGAGGGATGGAGTGAGAGCAACTCGAGTAATAGTAATATACCTGGGATACGCATGCTGCGATACAACGAAGGTGTTAGTATGGATAAAGAGCTACTGAATGAGCCGCACGAATGTAAGAAAGATAATAACGAAAATGTGCAAGCTATTATTGAAGCTAGAATCAATGATGTTGCAGTGAACATAATTATTGACACAGGTGCCTCAGTAAGTGTGATGAGTATGGAGTTATTTAAAGCACTGGGAAAGGGACATAGTATTCCGACCTTCCCGGTTAACAATTGTAAGGTGTCTGGAGCCATTAGTGCACAGAGCCAATCAGTTAAGTACCAGGTGCAGGTGGAGATTCATAAGGAGGGCGAAGCCATAGTGAGCTCGTTCCTCGTGGTTAAAGGATTAAAAGTGGCCTGCATTCTGGGAGTAGATTTTCTCCGAGAGAGGGACGCATTGATCGACCTCTCCGTAGGGAAATTAAGCATAATTAATAGGGGTAGAAGGATTGAGTTATCTATGATAAAATCGAAGGAGGTACTTGTGCCGTGCTGTAATCGAATCAATATCAAAGGTAGGAACCCTTGGGTACTACAACTCGATAATTTTTCACATGCAACAGACCTCTATTACCCAAATTTAGAGGACCAAAATTTTGAGACAAATGTTGAGGCATTTAAAACCAAAGTGCACGAATCTGAAGGTTTAAATGATACACAAAAGCAACAGTTGACGCAGCTGCTATCGGAATATACTACGGTATTTACCGACCGACCAGGAATAGTCAATGGGTACCACTATCACATAGAGGTGATGCCCCATAAAACATACTGTCGCGCAACCTACTCCATCCCTTGGTCGAGGAGGGAATTAGTAGCCAAAGAGATTCGAGAAGTTATTTATTCAGTGACATATCACATATAAAGAGTAATAGTTGTAAGAAGATGTTAATTGTGTTTTAGAATATAAGGATGTTAGTATTTAAAAAGAAATTTGTGTGTAATGAAGCTGGGAGGAAGTGGAATCAGAAAGTGAGTAATAGCTTACACAGGACAGATTTTGTTTACAGACAATTAGTCATTAAGATATTATGTGCTTATTAAACAATGAACAATCTTCTTGTTGACAAAGTGAGGACTAATTTCTTGAATCATTTTATAAAGAATTAATGTCTTGAACCATTTTCTATGTGTAGTGTGTAAGTGCAATTAATGATGCAATCTTATAGAGTAAGGTAATTGCTGTAATTGTATTAAGATAAGGAACCCTGAGAGAGAGAGTCTTTACTAGCCAAACATTGACTTTGCAATATGCAACAATTATGTGATGTGATGTTTGCTGCCAGTAGTGATTTGAGAACGACACTGGAGCAGAAGCTAATTAAAAACAACCCGTTACGTGGAAACTCCGTTCTGTATGTAGCAATGCTTCAATTGAAGCCTGTGTACTGGGTACACGCCCTTGAATATTCATTACGCGATACGGGAGTTAAGTCAGACAATGCAGAACCTACACTGTAGTCATATAGGAGAAATCATTAAAAATAATGTTAGTGATGAATGAAGTATTTATTGAGCAATATGCCCAAGTCAAGCTGTCATGCACATGGTAAAATCTGTATGATAGATGGGTGATAACCAGGCAAGCTACACTAAGGAGGAAAGAAAAACTATGTACAAAAAATCCACACACCTTTAAAAAATTTTACAAAAGGGCTATATACGCCTAGTAACAATATGAAAAGTGTGTTGTGATAAGGTAAAAACAAATAAATGCTATGTAAATGAGAGTGACTATGCAAAGAACAGTTAAAAGGTGTTAAAAAATAAACTGTGTGCATAAACAATTAAGTACAGGACGGAATATTGTGTGTAGTAGGGACAGAAAATGACTGTTGTATCTGCACCAATATATACGTCGATAAGTCTAGTGTTGAGTGATAGACTGTCCTAGTGCAGTGCTCAACGAACAATAGACAATGTATAAAAACAGTAGTTATTGGTCCGTTCGGAGTCGATTTAAACAAACATCGCTCGGCGGAGACATGTAGTATGAGTGTAACGAACCATTTTCGCGTGTTGAAAGACGCTCTGGCAGTGCATCAACCGTGAAAGTGAATGAAAACGTGTAGTACAATGTGCGTGTGACGAACTCTGAATACCAGTGTCACAATGCCACAAGAAACCTGTTATCACGCCAAAACATCCTGTGCATACCAGTGAAGCGACGGCTTACTGAACAATAAACGCTTTTAACAAATTGCCTCTTCTTCCACAGCTAGTAATCTGTGTCCTTAAAGACAGTACACCGTTGTGGAATATTTGTTTCATGCGCTACGACGGGGAGCCATGCGGAGAAGCAGAGACGAGTGCCGTGCCGCCATCCAGCCGGTCGCGGTAAACCACTGCCATTCGCCGATACCAGCGAATGGTTCAGCGCGGTTTGCGACTGCGTGGGCGCCACGCCAGCACGACGTCGATGTTATTGAGAGCCGGTCGTCGAACCCAGCGACCGTCGGTACGCGGCGTTCCAGACGACGCTACTCAACAATTGCTTCGCGCCGCCAGCTCAATACCACATTGTTGTCACTCAAATGAACTATGAACTATGTGTTTAATGTACTAACATGAGAAGTGTTTAATGGACACGAAAAGACGTGATAAACATTTTTTTGTTGTTATCCAACACAAACTCAAAATATTCATGGGTTTAGTGATGTATCGATCTAATATGTTTTCGTCATGTTGATGAAGGATACTCGCACGAATGCTAGACATTTTAAACCAACTGTCGCGAGTAAGTGCAAAGACGATTCATTATACTATTGTAAAAATGTGTAATAAGTGACTTACATTACAATCCAGAACACAAGTATTATGTTGATAACAAAGAGACTAAAAGTGTAGCATACTATCACAAATAGCCTTTGTTATATGTGGACATTGAATAGAGTATGAACTCTTAGTGAGATGACCATGGCTCCGGCGCAGTTTTCCCAGGTTTTCTGATCGCACGTAGCCCGAATGGGGGAGCCAAATAAATGTAATGACCCTGGGACTAGGTTGACGGTCACCTCGCAAAGTGTAAGAACAGTATACAAAGTGTAATTAAACCTACAGTGTAAAAGAACTGAGTAGTGTAAAGTGAATGTTCCAACAAAAGTAACAGACAATAACTAAACAGACGTTAGTGGCAGCATATTGCCGAACATTTTCAACGTTAGTCAATTGCTGCCAGGGGGCATTGTAACGTCTAGTAATAAACAAAGACAATATTAGATGTGTCATATTGTGTCATTGTGTAAAATTATGTATTTTTTCTTTATTATTTATTTCTGAGAACGTCTGCGTCGGCGAGTAATAAGACCGACACAGAAGATAAATGTTGTACAGAGATCACAAAATGAATTAGTATATAATGCATGATGTAAAGTAAAGTCTTTGTCTTCTTAATCTGGAAGCTGTGAGAGAAAGATCTCCTGTTGTTGTCGTAGAGAGCGAGAAGGTAGCATTCTTTTGTCGAGATTGGGAATTGTACGCCATTACGTGTGCATTTACACAGGTCTGTAATTGTTGAGATATTTAAATGTTTCAATAGAGTTGTTTAAATGAAAACGTGTATTATTTAATTGTTAAAGCTTGCTTGCCTATTATCCCATCCTGTTAAGATATTTTTCAGTTATATAAAAAAAATTATTATCTGTGGAGCTGAGCTGTGTGGAGAAAGAAGAGCCGCTGCCGCGGCGTATTTAAACGACTTACAATATCGTCGAGTATACCGCAAGGAAGCGGTAAAATAATAGTAGAATAATATTATTTCTTTTAGCTCCCAGACTGGCAGTGAAGATCAGCAGATTTTATGATGTGTTGCAGATTGACGCGGGCTGCTGATAGGATATAAATTACAGTGCAAATAATTTAATGTACTTACCGAATCTGATAGGAATCTTGCTGTGCTCCGTTCTGATCTGGCTAAATTTTATAGTGATAACGTAATTTTCTTTAATGAGAGTCTCATGTTCTTGGGCTAGTCGTGGTATGAAACAGCATTCTAGTAAGAAATAAAATCCACTGCAAACTTGTGTTTTTGAACGATTGTACGAACTGTAACATCAGTGATCATAAAACAGTAATTTCAACTTTGAATAACTATGAAGTAGGAAAGATATATTGATCCTTAGCATGAGTTGCAGTTACTAAAAATCGTTCTTTAAATTGTAGGCCAGATCCAGAACAATAAGACTTCCATAGATACATTTTATTTTACTAAAAGGTAACGATGATAAAGAAATTAAAGGCACAGCATTGTTAAAAGAATTTCTCGTCACTCTTTCCATATATGCGTTGTTACGCTAATAATAATAATTAAAAAATAAATAAATGAACCAAAGAGACTAACAATTTATAAAAACAATTAACGAAAGAGTAGTCAGGACGGGAAAGTGTCTGTGTTTTGCGACCGCACCGCAAAACCGTGCGATTAGTAGACGAAAGGACGTTCCTCTCCAATCGGAACCGAAAACATTTGATCGCAAGGTCATAGGTCAACCGATTCCTCCACAGGAAAACACGTCTGATATATTCTTTACGACACTGGTGACGGCATGTGCGTCACATGACAGGAATATGTTGTCGACCCACCTAACTTGCACACTTGGCGAATGGGTAAAAAGATTCTTCTACCTTGCCCGATTTAGGTTTTCTTGTGGATGTGATAATCACTCCAAAAAAGTGATGAAAACATAAGAGTTTGTCACATAAACTGCATCAAATGAATGCAACAGTTTCAGAGTCGCACAGTTTTCCCTGTGCTCTATCAGAACATATGTTTTTTACGTTTTCAAATGTTTCCGTGCGTAGACCGTCAAATTCTGTATATGTCCAAGCAAATCTGAACATGTCCTGGAATTTTGGAGAGCGAAGTTGATTATGTGTGAGTGCCTGAACTTTGATAATTATCTGAAAATAAAAAATTAAAATTTTCACCCGAGAGAAGATTTGAACCAAGGACCTGTCGTTCCACAGCTGCTCACGCTAACCACGGGACCACGGCGCTCGTAAGCCAACGCTCTCCTTGATGTTGCCTACCATGCGCATGGACTACTCAGTTTGTATATTTTACTTATTTTTTTCATACTTCCACACAACTTCTTCCTGTTTTCTCGATTGATCTGTGTTCAGTTTTTCAAGGCCTATCCCTGTGCCAAATTATAACTAAATCTGACGGGGGTGCGATGAGGAGGTTCCCTTGTGAGCAAAAATTTATTTTAGATTTTGTAGTTTCCATGGTCTGAAGCAAGACAGACATTCTTGATCTTCCTTTTATCAGATTTTTTGCCTTATCTATCAATATATGCCTTTATTTCCTTCTTCGATGTGTCTCTTGTGCCCAGTATCTCGTTTAGCTTATATTCGCACTTTGGGAGCCAATATTGTGCTCCACTATTTCCTTCAGTTATTACCAGTAGTAATAAACCCATTATCACCAGAAGCGCCTCAGAGTTGTTCCATAGCAGTGGTCGTCGACTTGAATAACGGTAGTTGCATGCGGCTCGGATCAAGTATTCGTAGAGCCCGCGGTTCTCAGACGTATTTTATAATAATGTGCATCTAGCAAGTAACAGAAGAATCCAAAAACGTCAAACTAGCGTTGATAACTTCTTAAGAGTATAGTTTTCATGGTCAGTAACAAACAAATATACTGAAAGTGATATTTCAAGATGTGCTTAATTTTATTGATGTTGGTTCATTCGGCCATGAACTAAGTAAAGTTGGCCGCTTACCTCAGGGTAGAGGGATAAGTTGTACTGTTGTTTCTATTCCGGTACTCAAGGGTGTGCGCGAACTTGCCAAGCAGTTGCTATGATATCAATCCTGACATGGTAGCAATATGGATCATGAACGCGCATTATAGAGACGATCATCGTCAAATGCGGTTCATGTTTGTAGCAAGGAATATGAAATTGTATTGAGGCCTTTCCCATAAAAGGCAGTGGGCTGAAGAAAAGTGAATTCACAACATTTTGTAAACATCTGCGATCTTGTCTCATACTGCACAACACAATTAAACGTAGTATGGTTAATCAACTAGCGAACCCTGCAGTGCTTCGCTACTGCTGAATATGCGTGAGAGTCTAATAATCTCCTTCTTCCCCCGTATCTCTGTCCGTTTCCTCCTAAATGTCCTCTCGTTGTCCATCTCCTTCTTCTGCCTCCCCTTTCTCTGTCCATCACCTCCTCCCCCCTCTCTCTGTCTTTCTCCTCCTTCCCGCTACCTATGTTCATTTCTGACCCCCTCTCTGACCACCTTTCCTTCCCTCCTCTCTCTAGCAGTCAGCCTTGTTTATACTTGTTGCAAAGGAAACGTTCATTGGAAATTGACTTTGCTTAAAATGAGTGGATAAATTGGTTGTGATCTTTGGTCTATGGAGCGTGAGGGAGCCCTATCCAGCTCCTGTGTTTGTGAGAGAACTAGCTTCAACGACAGCTTTTTACGAAGTTTTAATCTGCAAACGGATAGGATTCAGATTGCGTTATACTATGCCTATCACAAGCCGATAAGCGATAAACACAACTTCCCTGTTTTCTGTCAAAACAGTCTGTGACAAGTAAAACGAAACAGCTCATTGTTATGTATTCAAATTTTCTTCAAAATTACATGTAGGGAGAAGGACTATGTAAAGGAGAAACGTTTTCTCCAATAATTAAAATGTATAGATATCATAGTTAAAACTGACTGAAACAAAGAAAGCTGAACCACAGATTTTCACAGGACAGCGCATTATTTTTTTCTCGCAATTGGTTTTAACAGAAAACCTCTACGGCGTTTTAAAAAAATGTGTTGCCTACATCAGTCTCAATGTTTATTAATGGCGCAAAAATTTGAAGTAAACCGGTCAGGAACTTTTCTAGATCTTTACCAACAATTTTTTCCATTTACCCAATATACGTATACTTATATACCACATTTATTTAAAAATTGTAATCTCTGTCCACCTGAAAGTTTATTAGAGCAACATGCAAAAATTTTAAGAGAATCGATCGGGACCTTTTCGAGACTTCTGGTAACGGCACTAAACTACGACTTGTCTTCATATAGTAGTATAGATTAATTGTCCGCTCACAAACAGCACAACAGTACGTCGTCAGTGTCACAACTTAGCGCTCGCTGCGGGTGACAGCAGTACGAAAGCGAGAACAGTCAACACGAAGTGTTCCGAATTGTACCAACTTTTTATGATTAATGCTGAGGGTCTGGCAGCCAACTACAACCCCTTACTAGTCTACTGAGAGCTAATAAGAACCTAATTTATGTAGATCACCAGTCAATAAACAAGATCGGTACAAATGTTGCCCGAGCTGCTGGACTACAATATCAGCGTTGGCTCTTGATAAAAAAAGTTTGACATCCACAGATCTACAGAATACAATAAATGTATAGATTTTTTCATGTGTGGTGCACTGCCCGCCACGTGACTTTGTACAACAGAGTGCTTTACAACACCAGCGCAAGACAAACGATACATAAACTGCGGAACGGCCTGCTTGTTTAGAGACGAGGACCTCTGCGGAGTTGGTTAGCACGTGTAGATTGAACCATTCCCGGCCGGCTGACAGCACAGGTAGTGTGTGTAACGGCGCCGCTGCGTGTATGCGGACGCAGGGTCGGTCGTAAATACTGGCGGAGGGGGGTGGAGGTGAGTCGGGGAAGGGGTAAGGAGGGGGAAAGGGAGGGGGGCAGGGTGGTTGCTAGGCGCCGTGCCACGCCCTGCGGCTGGTGTGTGCGCAGCGTCGAGGGCCCATTACACAGCGGCGCCCGCTGTAGCCGTGCTCCCACGCCGCCCGGGGGAATCCCCGGGCTGTCGGGACAGACACGGAGCCAAGACCCCGTAACAGCACTGTAGCGCCCGGACACTCCATTGCTGTACAGGAGGCGCCGTGTACCGGACGGCCCTGGGCAGTATCATTATGCTTAGCGCGCACGCTGCTGCAACAATTAAATGCCAAACGCATTTCTGTTGCCTGGTACAGAAGGCAAGGAAACTCTGGAAATGTTTGAATCATTAGCAAACGGTTATATGCTGTACAGTTATAGTAATGTGAGCACCTGCTAGCATCCAGAGTAATGTTTGCGTTAGAACCACACACAAAGCCCCAGACAACACAGATACGACTCACAAGACTATGCAAGCCATGCTGACATCTATCTGTTGCAGAATTATGGAACACGTTTTACACGATGACTGCAACAGTCATGGGATACCTCCTAATATATTTTCGGACCTACTTTTTCCCGCAGTGGTGCAGCAGCTCGACGTAGCATAGATTCAACAAGGCATTGGAAGTCTCTCGCAGCAATATTAACCCATGCTACCTCTATAGGCGTCCAGAATTAAAAGTTTCGCCGGTGCAAGGTTAAGTGCACGAACTGACATCCGGATTATGTCTCCTAAACGTTGGATGTGAATTATGTCTGGCGATCTGGGTCGCATACGTTGGTCGTACGTCACACATTTATTTCAGCCGTTATTTCACGCAGTGTTGCGTGTCTGTTGCACGAACTGACACCTGGATTATGTCTCCTAAACGTTGGATGTTGAATTATGTCTGGCGATCTGGGTCGCATGCGTTAGTCGTACGTCACCCAGTTATTTCAGCCGTTATTTCACGCAGTGTTGCTTGTCTGTTGCACGAACTGACATCTGGATTATGTCTCCTAAACGTTGGATGTGAATTATGTCTGGCGATCTGGATCGCATACGTTGGTCGTACGTCACACATTTATTTCAGCCGTTATTTCACGCAGTGTTGCTTGTCTGTTGGCACTGACAATTCTACAGAAACGCCGCTGCTCTCGGTCGTTAAGTGAAGGCCGTCTCCCACTTCGTTTTCCGTGGTGAGACGCAATGCTTGAAACGTGATGTTCTTGGCACACTCTTGACACTGTGGAACTCAAAATATTGAATTCCCTAACGACTTATGAAATGTAATTTCCCAGATGTCTACCACCTCCAACTACTGTTCCATCATCACAGTCCATTAATTTCTATGTTGCAGCACGATGACGTCGGAAACCATTTCAAATGAATCACCCGAGTAATAAAAATGTCAGCTCTGACTATGCGTTGCACTTTTGTACCCTATGTATCCGATACTAACGCCAACGGATATGAGCATATCGCTATCCTCTCACTTTTGTCACCTCAGTATAAGAGTTTAACGATTATTGAACAATATTTGAGACTGGATTAAGGACAGTCAGTCGGCAAACACGTCCTTCGAAACGTGGCGAAACTGACAAATCTCCGTGGTGCCCAAAGAAGCAGTTACAGGGAATTTCAGTGAGGAAGACGTACAAAGGATAAACCTGTGCTGAGATTAGTAGTTGGCCCTGAACATAAACAAATGTAATATGCTGCTCAGAAATAGGTGAAGACATCAATTGCTGTTTGGCGTACTATCGGCTGTAAGGCCACCCGGATACCGTGCGCATTAGCACGCTGCTCCCTTGCATCGGGGAGATGCGCTGGCCCCGGATGCAATCTCCCACGTAGATTTACGACGAGAGCCAGTGTGCCAGCAAGTATGGACGTGGTTTTTAGGCGGTGCCTCACATCTGACTGGGTGAATACTGTGCTGGCACCCATATCCCGCTTCAGTTACACGATTCGCAAAAACTTCGAAAACTTTCTCACACCTTTCACACTTTCTCATCGTTGCACTGATAGATAAGTTCCGTCCCGACGGGGAAACGGTTAGTGCTAGTCAGGGAGAGGTAGGGTAGGCTGGGAGTGGAGGAGGTTCGGAATGGCGACAGAAAGGTCGTCCCACCTCTAGCACTAATATCCTAAACAGATTAACATGACGACCCCACGAAGAGACGGAATAAGGCTAGGGAAAAGAACAAAGAACGCATGTAGGTCGTGAATTTTAAATCTGTTTATTGCAGATCGATTTCAGCCACTGTGTAGCTATTCCAGTGCAATTACATAGAGGTCCTGACGACTCATCGTACTTATAATGGTATATGGTACCACTTCACAGGTGTTTGGTAACTTCAAGTGGTACGATGAGTCAGCATGACTTCTACGTAACTGCACTGAAGATAGCTACACAGCTGCTGATATAGATTTGCAATAAAAATATTAAAAATTAACGAGCGATACTGCCGTTCCTTCGATCTCATTAAAGCGGTCGTGGAACACGCAGTTTCTGATGGAAAAAAATCCTGATTCGTCCATAAATATCGGGTGAACAAAAGTCAGTATAAATTTGAAACCTGAATAAATCACGGAATAATGTAGATAGAGAGGTACAAATTGACACACATGCTTGGAATGACATGGGGTTTTATTAGAACCAAAAAAATACAAAAGTCCAATAAAAGTCCGACAGATGGCGCTTCATCTGATCAGAATAGCAATAATTAGCATAACAAAGTAAGACAAAGCAAAGATGATGTTCTTTACAGGAAATGCTCAATATGTCCACCATCATTCCTCAACAATAGCTGTAGTCGAGGAATAATGTTGTGAACAGCACTGTAAAGCATGTCCGGGGTTATGGTGAGGCATTGGCATCGGATGTTGTCTTTCAGCATCCTTAGAGGTGTCGGTCGATCACGATACACTTGCGACTTCAGGCAACCCCAAAGCCAATAACCGCACGGTCTGAGGTCTGGGGACCTAGGAGGCCAAGCATGACGAAAGTGGCGGCTGAGCACACGTTCATCACCCAACGACGAGCGCAAGAGATCTTTCACGCGTCTAGCAATATGGGGTGGAGCGCCATCCTGCATAAACATCGTACGTTCCAGCAGGTGTTTATCAGCCAGGCTGGGTACGATGCGATTCTCTAACATATCGGCGTACCTCTCACCCGTCACGGTAGCAGTTACAAAACCAGAATCACGCATTCCCTCGAAGAAAAAAGGCCCGATAACGGTCGATGTGGTAAATCCAACCCATACCGTGACTTTCTCGTCGTGCAATGGAGTTTCCACGACAGTTCTAGGATTTTCGGTAGCCCAAATTCTGCAGTTGTGGGCTTTGATAGACCCTCGGAGCGTGAAATGAGCTTCGTCAGTCCACAACACGTTACTCAACCAATCGTCATCTTCCGCCATCTTTTGAAACGCCCACACCGCAAATGCCCTCTGCTTCATTAAATCGCCAGGTAACAGTTCATGATGCTGATGGATTTTGTACGGATAGCATCGGAGGGTACGCCTAAGTGCCAACCAAACAGTAGTGTATGGAATGCCGGTGCTACGTTCGACTGCACGAGCGCTAACTTCCCCGTGCGTAGACGAACCCGCTACAGTCTCCATTTCTTCCTGAACTCCTGAACGCCTTGTGCTCGGTATGCCGCTATGGTATCTATCGTCTAAACAACCCGTGGTTTTGAACTTCGAAATCATTCTCGCCACAGCTGCATTTGTCAACGGACCTTCACCCGTTCGAATCCCCTTCCTATGGCGGTAGGAGGAGATGAGGGAAAGAGGAGGGGATGACCAGAGAGTGGGAAAGGAGGAGATGGGCGATAAGGGGAGGAGCAGATGGATACGGGGTAGGGGGGAGGAGGAGGAGGGGGAGGAGGAGGAAGAGGAGGAGGAGGAGGAGGAGGGTGGAGGAGGAGGAGGAGGGTGGAGGAGGAGGAGGAGGGGGAGGAGGAGGGGAGGAGGAGGGGGAGGAGGAGGGGAAGGAGGAGGGGAGGAGGAGAGGGAGGAGGAGGGGGAGGAGGAGTGAGCAGGGAGGGGGAGGTGGACAGGGAGAGGAAAGAGGAGAGAGAGGGAAGGAGGGGGGAGGGGGAGAGGGGGGAGAGAGAGAGAGAGAGAGAGAGAGAGAGAGAGAAAGAGAGAGGAGGAGAAGATGGAGGACGAGGATATGGACTAATACAAGATTAGAATAAACACGATCCCGGGAAATGCCAGGTACTCAGCTAGTGACGATCTTTCTTTTTTGAGTCACCTGGTTCGATGCGGCCCGCAGCGGATTCCTGTCCTGTGCCAACCTCTTCATCTCAGAGTAGCGCTTGCAACCTACACCTTGAAGTATTTGCTGTATGTATTCTAATCTCTGCGCCCTCTACAGTTTTTGCCATTACAGCTTCCTCTGCTACCGTGAAAGTCTTTCCCTGCTGGCTTAACAGATGTCCTATTATCCTGTCCCTTTTCCTTGTCAGTGTTTTCTACATATTCCTCTCCGATTCGGCGCAAAACTTCCTAATTCCTTATTTCAACATTCCATCTATTTTTTAGAATTCTTCTGTAGCAGCAGACCTCAAATTCTTCCAGTACTTCTGCTCCGGTTTTCCGACAGTCCATGTTTCTCTACCACAAAATGTGCTCCAAACGCACATACTCAGAAACTTCTTTCTCAAATTAAGACCTGTGTTTGATACAAGTCGACTTCTCTTGTCCAGGAATGTCCTTTTTGCCAGTGCTAGTTTTGATGTCCTCCTTGCTCTGTCCATCATTGGTTATTTTAACTTCATCTACTTCGTGAACATAAATCCTTATGTTACATTTCTCGCTGTTCTCATTTCTGCTACTTCTCATTACTTTGGTCTTTCTTTGATTTACTCTCAGTCCATATTCTGTACTCATTAAACTGCTCATTCCCTACAGCATATCATGTAATTCTCCTTCACTTTCCCTCAGGATACCAATGTCATCAGCTAATCGTATCACTGATATCCTTTCACCTTGAATTTTAATTCCACTCCTGAAACTTTCTTTTAATTCCATCATTGCTTATTCGATGTACAGATAGAACAATAGGGTCGTAATATTACATCCCTGTCTTATACCCTTTTTAATCCGAGCACATCGTTCTTGGTCTTCCACTCTTATTATTCCCTCTTGCCTGTTGTTAATATTGTATATTACCCGCCTCTCCCTATAGCACACCCCTTTTTTCTCGGAATTTCGAAAATCTTGCATCATTTTCCATATCAACAAATCCTATGAACGTGTCTTGATTTTTCTTTAGCCTTGTTTCCATTATTAGCCGAAACGTCAGAATTGCCTTTACATTTCCTAAAGCCAAACTGAGCGTCATCTAACACACCCTCAGTTTTCTTTTCCATTCCTCTGTATATTATCCTTGTCAGCAGCTTGGATGCATGAGCTGTTAAATTGATTGTGAGATAATTCGCACACTTGTCAGATCTTTTAGTCCCCGAAATTGTGTGGATGATATTTTTTCGAAAGTAAGATGGCATCTCTCCAGACTCATACATTCTGAACACCAACGTTGTTGCCACTTCATCCAATGATTTTACAAATTCTGATGAATGTTACTATTATCCCTTCCGCCTTATTAACTTATCTTAAGTCCTCCAAAGCTCTTTTAAATTCTGATTCTAATACTGGATCCCTTATCTCTTCTAAATCTACCCTTCTTTCTTCTTTTATCGCATCAGACAATGTAGTGTTTCCACCTATCCGCTCTCTCCTCTGCATTTAACAGGGGAATTCGTATTGCCCTCTTAATGTTAACACCCCTGCTTTCAGTTTCACCGAAGGTTGTTTTGACTTCCCTATGTGCTGAGTCAGTGCTTCCGACAATCATTTCGTTTTCGATTTCTCCATATTTTCCATGCGGTCATTTCGTCTTAGCTTCCCTGCACTTTCTATTTATTTTATTCCTCAGCCACTTGTATTTCTGTATTCCTGAATTTCCCTAAACATTTTTGTACTTCCTTCTTTCATCGGTTAACTAAAGTATTTCTTCCGTTACCCATTGTTTCTTCGCAGTTACCTTCTTTATACGTACGTTTTTCTTTCCGACTTTTGTGATTTCCCTTTTGAGAGACGTCCATCCCTCTTCAGCTGTACTGCCTACTGAGCTATTCCTTATCGCTGTATCTAGGAGTATATCCTTAGAGAACCTTAAGCGTACCACGTCATTCCTTAGTACTCTGGTATCCCACTTCTTTGCTTATTGATTCTTCCTGACTAATCACTTAAACTTCAGCCTATTCTTCATCCCTACTATTTTGCGATCTGAGTCTATGTCTGCTCCTGGGTAAGCCTTACAATCCGGTATGTGATTTCGGAATCTCTGTCTGACCACGATATAACCTAACTGAAATCTTTCAGTATCACGCGGCCTTTTCTGAGTATAGTTTCTCCTCTTCTGATTCTTGAACAGAGTATTCGCTGTTACTAGCTGAAATTTATTACAGAACTCATTCCTTGTCCCAAGCCCGTATTCTGCTGTAACCTTTACTTCTTCTACTTTCCCTACAACTGCATTCCAGTCCCCCCATCACTATTAGATTTTCATCTCCATTTACGTACTGTACTACCCTTTCAATATCCTCATACACTATCTCTTCGTTGTCGATGTTGGTTTGTTGTCGATTCTGATGAGAACGACCCTATCACTGAACTGTTCACAGTAGCACACAATTTGCCCTACCTTCCTATTCATAACGAATCCTACGCCCGTCATACCATTTTCTGCTGCAGGTGATATTACCTTATACTCATCTTTCCACTTCACTTCACTGACGCCTACTACATCTAGATTGAGCCTTTGCATTTGACTTTTCGGGTTTTCTAGCTTCCTTACCACATTCAGGCTTCTGAGATTCCACGCCCGACTCGTAAAAAGTTATCCTTTCCTTGGTTATTGAATGTTTGTCTCATGGTTGGCTCCCCCTTGGCAGTCACCTCCCTAAGATCCGAATGGGGGACTGTTCCGGAATCTTTTACCAATGGAGAGAACATCATGACACTTTTTCAGTTACCGGCCACATGTCCTGTGGATACACATGTGTCTTTAATGCAGATGTTTCCATTGCTTTCTGCATCCTCATGCCGTTGATCATTGCTCATTCTTCCATCTTTAGGGGAAATGTAAGTCTTCCTCTAGAGTACTGACTTAAAAAACACTTTAATACTGATGCTTGATTATGTTAGTCAATGTGGTAGTTTTACGAGTTGGGCTGATGTAAGATCCAGGGAATATCGAATGACGCGCTGTGCGTTTTGTTATGAAATCGTTTAGTAACAGAAAGAATATTGCAGAGATGCTGAATGAGCTGTAGTAGCAGAGGGTGAAGAGAGGTTTTGTGCATCCCGTAGAAGTTTACTGCTTAAGTTCCAAAAAACGTCTGTCAGTGTATTACTTCATGCCTCAAACGAATCGCGAAATGTGCACGGTGAGAAAAGCAGAGGAATTAGAGCTTACTGTGGAGTTCGGCAACATTTTTCTCTTAAGCACCACATGCGAATAAAACAAAAGGGAAGAATTATTTTGATGCCAGAAGTATCACCACCACTGGCGCGCATTTGAACCAGTTTTGACGTACTGGTAGTAGTTGGGGACCACTCGCCAGTATCTCCTAACAAACGATTTAGGTCAAAACGCTCCCATTTTAGAAGAAAAAAATCAAGGTCTGAAAACCAGAACGCAGAATCCCCTTCGGACCAGCCCCATGCAAAACGAGTGGAAACTTTGTGAAAACATGTGTAAAGACATGCGGAAGAAAAATAACGAATGAACCACTAAAAAAAAAACCCAAATGATCATTTCCACATTAGATGGTAACATTAACTAATTGCTTGCCTTGTTTACGTTCCACGTTACAAAGGTTGCTCAATGCGACGACCATCTGCTTCCACGACAGCCCGGGTCCGTACTGGACATCAATGCACAATTTTTTGCAGCACTTTTCGAACGGCGGGCCATGAAATGTTCAGCTGTCGTGACACAGCTCTCACTGTTCGAAGATTGCACATTACGTCCAGCATTCTCAGTTATGGCATCAGTAATTTCTTCAACAATTTGTGGTGCAATTGGCTGTCGGCCTCTCCCAAGAGAATTCTCAAATCGTCAGTTAATTCGAACTTCCGGATCATGTTATTCAACCGCGGAGCGCAAAGAGGACCTCTCCGCATCCCTTTAACGAATTGATGAGCAGTTGCACTACTGATGTTGTTTTGGTAAATGAGCTTTACAAATGAAACTCTGTTCGCCTTATCAAAATCTATGTTGAGTACCTGCAACTGTAATGCTCATTGATGCTTATGTTTCAACCCTACGTCGCTGTACCAGAATCGCGTGCGAACGGCAAGATCTGACACTGCTAACAACGCAAATCCTGAAACTCGCAATGTGAACATCAGTCCTATTAATCTGGCTACCCATACTATAAATACAGGGTGGCTATAATTAATCACCCATACTATAAATACAGGGTGGTTATAATTAATCTTTCTCTACCTGAGCCGTGTAGACGGAAAATTATTTAGCGTGTAAGTACCCAACTGTACAAGAATGTTGCAGGATTTGTGTTGTGTCGATTCCCTAAGGTCTCGACACAATGAGTGGCTAGGTGCACGCGAAACTAACGCAGACGGGCGTAAATTCTGAAACAGGAGACTGGATGAAAACTATAAAGAAAAGAAGAGAGATTTTAATATACTTAACTTTAATGTAGTCTTGTTCTTGTTGAAATACATCTCTTGCATAGTAGTAAGCAATTAGCAATGATACACATGGCGCCTTGCTAGGTAGTAGCGATGGACTAGCTGAAGGCTATTTAATCTGTCTCTCGGCAAATGAGAGGAATACGTGATACGTCTTGTCGCAAGCTATGTCGTCCGTACAACTGGGCGAGGTGAAGTCCGTGTCTTGTGACCTGCCCTGTGGTGGCGCTACGTTTGCGAGTACACAGTGGCGACACGCGGGTCCGACATGTACTACAGGACCGCGGCCGATTTAAGTTACTACCTAGCAAGTGTGGTGTCTAGCGGTGACACCACATTCCTCCCCCGCAAATCGGCGAACGGTCGTGAGATAAGGCTTCCGCCCGCCGTGGGGAGGACCCCATGTTGACGTATGCGATGAGGTGGGGAGCCTAACAACAGGCGAGGCTGTGCCACCCGCACCCGGCCATTCGGTCCGAGGGGAGCTAGGAAACGCCTGCAAACCTAGTCCAGGGTGCACGTCAACATGAGGTGTTTGCGCACGTAATGATATAAGAGGAGCCGCGGGGTCGACCTCCATGTGGTCGGAGCACCCGACGGGCGAAGACGACATCTGGTCCGGAGCGGGCAAGAGGTCCATGGCGGAGGACGGCTGGTCACGGGAAGCAAGCGGCGGCGCGTGACCCAGGGAGGCGCCAGGCGGTTGCAGCGACGCGTCCACTGCGGGCGGCGCCGGCGGCGGCTGCGGCGGCGCGACGCCATGAGGCAAAATGGAAGGCATCGTCGGTAACACCTGGGGATGAGGCGAGCCAGTAGATGGGTCCCCAAGGCGCTGACCGGACGGCTCCGTCGCTGAAAGCAGACGGGGAGCGGCAGAACCCAGGCGACGACAGAGGCGCAGCTGATTGAGATGCCGACGCACCTCACCAGAGGCCCCCAAAACCAAATACATCGCGCGGCCGAGGCAGCGAAGAATGCGCCCTGCGAGCCAACGCCGTGAACCGCGATAGTTGCGATAATAGACAACGTCGCCAGGAGCAAAAGCAGGAGTCTGCCGCTGCACAGGAACCTGATGTGGCGGATGCAGCAAAGACATCAGAGTTCGATGAGGACGACCATGGAGCAACTCAGCCGGCGAGCGACCATCGCGGGGCTGAGAGCGAGATGAGGACAAAAAGAGCAACAAAGCGTCCTCCCGAGAATGCGACTCTTTCAACTTCAACATCTGCGACTGGAAAGTCCGGACCAATCGTTCAGCGGCACCGTTTGACTGAGGCGAAAACGGCGCGGATGTCAGATGTTGAATACCATTGGCCTTGCAGAACGACTGAAATTCCGCGGACATGAATTGTGGGCCATTGTCGGAAACAATAGTCTGCGGAAGACCTTCAATGCAAAAGATAGCAGACAAGGCTTGGATGGTGGCCGAAGACGTCGTGGAAGACATCCGGACAACAAAAGGAAAATTACTGAAAGCATCGACCACAACCAACCATCGAGCATTCCAGAATGGACCAACAAAATCGATGTGCAAGCGTTGCCAAGGGGAAGTGGCTTTCGGCCATGCAAAGAATTTCCGCGGCGGTGCGGATTGTTGTTCGGCACACGCCACGCAAGAGGAGCACATATCCGCAATCGCAGCATCGATTCCGAACCAAGTACAGTGCTGACGAGCAAGCTGTTTCGTTCGCACTATACCCCAATGTCCTTGGTGAAGAAGCTTTAAGACAGAGGACTGTAACGAACGTGGGACCACGACTCGGGATTGATCATTATCGGAACGCAACAACAAAACACCACGTCGGACAAAAAGTCTCTCCTTGTGAGCAAAAAAACGGCGAACCAAAGGATCTTCGATCCGTGACTTTGACAAGGGCCATTGCGTAGCAACAAAACGCAAAACGGGAGCAAGGACAGGGTCAGCAGCTGTGGC
This sequence comes from Schistocerca nitens, assembly GCF_023898315.1. Lineage (NCBI taxonomy): Eukaryota > Metazoa > Arthropoda > Insecta > Orthoptera > Acrididae > Schistocerca > Schistocerca nitens. The sequence continues at coordinate 830,785,285 of NC_064615.1, forward strand.
TGTAGCTACACGACGAAAATCAATCGGAAACGATGCGACCACGTCATCGGCTTCCGAATCAATGAACATGCAAGCAAGTTCGGAAGAATCGAATGCTTGATCCTCAGCAACAGGCAAACGGGACAACGCATCAGCGTTGCCGTGCTTAGCAGTGGACCGATACAAGATATCGTAGCGGTACTGCGAGAGAAAAAGAGACCAGCGAATGAATTTCTGCGCTGTACGTGGAGGTACAGGCTTGTTCGGATGAAAAAGCGATGTCAAAGGCTTGTGGTCCGTGATGATGGTAAAGTGACGACCATACAAGAAATCGTGAAACTTTGTTACACCAAACACAAGAGCCAAAGCTTCCTTCTCTATTTGTGAATAAGTTCTTTGCGCAGAGGAGAGCAATTTGGACGCAAAGGCAATAGGGCGATCATGCGAGCCATCCTTGTGCGCAAGCACAGCACCGATCCCGAAATCCGAGGCATCTACCATCAACAAAAGGGGTTTTCGGGGATCGAATGGCGTAAGGCAAGTATTTGAAAGTAACGCCGATTTCAACTGGCGAAAGGCGCGTTCGCATTCCGTCGTCCAGACGAACGGAACACCTTTACGGCGTAAGCGATGAAGCGGAGCTGAAATGGAAGAAGCATTGCGCACAAACCTATGATAATAATTTACCTTACCCAGCACACTCTGTAGCTGTTTTAAGTTCTGCGGTGACGGCAAGTCCTGAATGGCACGAAGGTGCTCTGGACTCGGATGTATACCTTGGGCATTTATGACATGCCCCAGGTACGGTAAGTCACGAGCAAAAAACACACATTTGTCCTTCCTCAAGCGAAGACCATTCTGACGCAATACCTGAAATAATGTTCGGAGATTCTGCAAATGTTCTGCTTCTGTCTTTCCTGAGATTACAATATCGTCCAGATAGTTCGCAGCCGTAGGGACCGACGCACAAATAGTTTGTAAATATTGCTGAAATAAAGCAGGGGCGGATGCACACCCGAATGGCAGTCTTTTGAAGCGATACAAGCCAAGATGCGTGTTGACCACTAAGACGCGCTGGGAATCTTCGTCCACAGGTATTTGCAAGTACGCATCTGCTAGGTCCAATTTTGAAAAATATTTTCCCGGGCACAGTTTGTCAAAAAGATCTTCCGGGCGGGGCAAAGGAAAAGTGGCAGTCACAAGTTGCGGATTCACAGTTGCCTTGAAGTCCACACAAAGTCTCAGTTTTCCGGAAGGTTTTGGCAAAATGACTAAGGGTGAGGCCCAGAGAGAAGCCTGCACACGTTCAATTACACCTTGAGATTCTAAATCGTGCAATGTTCTTGCGACCTCATCACGCAATGCGTGGGGAACATTGCGCGCTCTGAAAAATTTCGGTTGCGCGTTATCTTTCAGTTCCAAATGCGCTTCATAGTTCTTAGCGCAACCAAGGCCCGGTGCAAAAATGTCTGCAAATTCTTCACAAAGACTAGAAACACTGGCGGAAGGCACAGTCTGATTCACTGAAAGGACCTGATTTACTATAGACAAATTAAACACTTGAAACAAATCTAAGCCAAACAAGTTCACAGCACTAGAGGAACGAAGAACATAAAATGACACAAGTTTTGTCTGTCCCTCGTATGTGGCAAGAAGGCTGCACTGTCCTAACACAGGTATATGCTGTCCTGAGTAACTAGTTAACGTAACATTTGCGGCACGCAATGGCGGTTGGCCCAGTTGTTTGTACGTGTCGCGATTAAGCAATGAAACTGCAGCTCCGGTATCGAGCTGGAATGGTATCACTTTTCCTGCAAAGTCTAAGTCCACAAAAAGTTTATTGTCTTGTTGACGACAAGAGCGACTGTCTCGTGCAATTTGAACGGATACAGGTCCAGAAGCACTTGCAACTTTACGGGATTTCCGGCGACGTCGACGCACACTTTGGGTGGGACGAACACAGTCACTGTTAGCTAAAGTGTCACTGGACGGGTGGGAATGAACCACATGGATGTCCATGGGTGAAGGTCCACGATCCTGATTGTCCTGGGTTCGATTCCGGCGCGAAGCAAAAGGCCTGGAATTATTGCGATTGTCTGTTCTAAGCTTTTTCTGGCAAACACTTTGTACATGTCCTTTCTTTTGGCAGTAAAAGCAAATAGCTTGGCGTGACGGGCAATTGTCACGCGAATGTCTAGTTGCACACCGCGGGCAAGATTTCACTGCATTTGCTTGCTTACGCGGCGCACGTGGTTGCAAGCTAGGCGGCCGCAGCGAAGTCGGGCACGAGGGCCGCTTAGCGTCCCGTGCAGCGGGCCGGGCGGGCCGATTAACGTGACACACTGCTGGCGAAGTTGCAAATGATTCCTGAGCAAAGTCAAGTGTGTCTTGCCTGTCCAAAATGTCTATCACTTGTTGCAGGGAGGGATTAACTAGCTTCAAAATCTGTTCCCTTATGCGAACATCAGAAACGTTCTGTGCAATTGCATCACGCACCATAGTATCTGAATATGGGAGGCCACATTCACAGGCAAACGCGCAGTCTCTAGTAAGTCCTTGCAAAGTTGCTACCCACTCCCTGTTAGTCTGACCGGCCGTACGTTTTGTACGAAAAAACGTATACCGTTTTGCAACAACATTTACTGTTTCTTTGAAATAGGCATCTAAAGCCGACAAAATTTCCTCGTAGGTCAGAGTTGCTACGTCGCGTCGGGGAAACAATTTCACTATCACACGGTAGGTAGACACACCGACACAAGAAAGCAAAAACGGCTGCCGCTCTTTACCTTGAATTCCATAAGCTGTGAGGTGGAACCGGAACTGATCGGCCCACTCAGTCCAGCTCTCGTTATGGGCCTCAAAGGGCCTAAATGGCGGTGCGACAGCGTTGTGTGGCTGCGGTAGCGAAGAAGCGGCTGCCGCCGCATCGGTTTGCAGCGCACGTTGACCCTGGACGAGCTGTCCAAGGGCTTCCAATAACGCCTGCGTCTGCTGATTCTGCAAGCGAAAAAATTCGGACAGTACATCTGGAGAATGCGGCGAAGCCATGACACAAGCAAATTAGAGCAAATATAACACAAAGACTGCAACGTGGGCGCGGCATCCCATCCTCGTCGCCAAAATATTGTTGTGTCGATTCCCTAAGGTCTCGACACAATGAGTGGCTAGGTGCACGCGAAACTAACGCAGACGGGCGTAAATTCTGAAACAGGAGACTGGATGAAAACTATAAAGAAAAGAAGAGAGATTTTAATATACTTAACTTTAATGTAGTCTTGTTCTTGTTGAAATACATCTCTTGCATAGTAGTAAGCAATTAGCAATGATACACATGGCGCCTTGCTAGGTAGTAGCGATGGACTAGCTGAAGGCTATTTAATCTGTCTCTCGGCAAATGAGAGGAATACGTGATACGTCTTGTCGCAAGCTATGTCGTCCGTACAACTGGGCGAGGTGAAGTCCGTGTCTTGTGACCTGCCCTGTGGTGGCGCTACGTTTGCGAGTACACAGTGGCGACACGCGGGTCCGACATGTACTACAGGACCGCGGCCGATTTAAGTTACTACCTAGCAAGTGTGGTGTCTAGCGGTGACACCACAATTTGTGTTGTTGTCAGTGACAAAACAATATCATAACAGCTCCTACACGTAACGTCCTCAATTATTTAATATAATGGACTCTATACTATCTCAAACTTTTTTGCCTAAATTGCACCTTCTAGTTACACATTTCATGATGTCTTACCATAAGTTCCATCATCTGCCCCTTCTTGTCATTACTGTTTCACCATCTTCCTGTCATTTGTTGTCTATCAGTCCCCTTAGTTATCGGCATGCTGCTGTGTCACCACATCTCGAACGTTTCGATTCCCTTCTTTTACTATTTTCCCTCTGTTCCTTATTACTTTACATAAAATGGTGTTTTCCGTGTGGTCTCTGACCTAAATTTTATATCCACTTATAAGAGATAAATAGGTTAATAATCGTAGCTTTCACCAAACCAGCCTTCCTGAAATAGATTATCACTGCTTGTATCACTATCTTTGCAAAGGTCGTGGTATTCTTGGAGGGAAGGTTGGTAAGACCAAACGCTGGAGTACAAATGCTTTGCTCACAAGGTTACAAGATGTGACGTTAAGAAACCACAGCCCCGAGGAGACAGTGGAATTAAATAGGTTCTTACTTAATTTTTTATGAACATTCGAGTGAGCTGGTCGCGAAGTAACAGCATGTAGGTACCTTCGCGTGGTCGCAGAATTGGTAATCGACTTGCTTCTACCAAAAATATAGAGTTCATTGTTATACAACAATTTATTCTGCACTTTATTCACAGTGAATTCATTGACCATAACTTGGGTACTGTAAAGGAAAATAAATGAGAGAGAAAGACACTGACTTGAACGTATACAACAAACAATTGAGGAAGTTGGAAGTCGGTAGTACTGTAAGTTGAACAGATTGAACATCTCTACGTGAGAGTGGAAGACTGTGTTTTTCGGCCAAAAAGATCATTTATTTATTGGAGAAGAGACGTTTTATAATCACTGAGTTTCGTCTCACGTGTAGTCCCTATGAGAAGTGAGTGTGTGGCAGAATACGCATGTTAGACATAGAAGTACTTGAATATTATTATCTACTGCGGCTGTAGAATGCCTAGGCTGCTTTTGGGAACTAGATACAGCAGCGAGGTCTCCTTTCATCTATATCTACATCCATACTCCGCAAGCCACCTGATGGTGTGTGGCGGAGGGTACCTTGAGTACCTCTATCGGTTCTCCCTTCTATTCCAGTCTCGTGTTGTTCGTGGAAAGAAGGATTGTCGGTATGCTTCTGTGTGGGCTCTAATCTCTCTGATTTTATCCTCATGGTCTCTTCGCGAGATATACGTAGGAGGGAGCAATATACTGCTTGACTCTTCGGTGAAGGTATGTTCTCGAAACTTCAACAAAAGCCCGTACCGAGCTACTGAGCGTCTCTCTTGCAGAGTCTTCCATTGCAGTTTATCTATCATCTCCGTAACGCTTTCGCGATTACTAAATGATCCTGTAACGAAGCGGGCTGCTCTCCGTTGGATCTTCTCTATCTCTTCTATCAACCCTATCTGGTACGGATCCCACACTGCTGAGCAGTATTCAAGCAGTGGGCGAACAAGCGTACTGTAACCTACTTTGTTTTCGGATTGCATTTCCTTAGGATTCTTCCAATGAATCTCAGTCTGGCATCTGCTTTACCAACGATCAACTTTATATGATCATTCCATTTTAAATCACTCCTAATGCGTACTCCCAGATAATTTATGGAATTAACTGCTTCCAGTTGCTGACCTGCTATTTTGTAGCTAAATGATAAGGGATCTATCTTTCTATGTATTCGCAGCACATTACACTTGTCTACATTGAGATTCAACTGCCATTCCCAGCACCATGCATCAATTCGCTGCAGATCCTCCTGCATTTCAGTACAATTTTCCATTGTTAGAGCCTCTCGATATACCACAGCGTCATCCGCAAAAAGCCTCAGTGAACTTCCGATGTCATCCACAAGATCATTTATGTATATTGTGAATAGCAACGGTCCTATGACACTCCCCTGCGGCACACCTGAAATCACTCTTACTTCGGAAGACTTCTCTCCATTGAGAATGACATGCTGCGTTCTGTTATCTAAGAAATCTTCAATCCAATCACACAATTGGTCTGATAGTCCATATGCTCTTACTTTGTTCATTAAACGACTGTGGGGAACTGTATGGAACGCCTTGCGGAAGTCAAGGAACACGGTATCTACCTGTGAACCCGTGTCTACGGCCCTCTGAGTCTCGTGGATGAATAGCGCGAGCTGGGTTTCACACGACCTTCTTTTTCGAAACCCATGCTGATTCCTACAGAGTAGATTTCTACTCTCCAGAAAAGTCATTATACTCGAACATAATACGTGTTCCAAAATTCTACAACTGATCGACGTTAGAGATATATGTCTATAGTTCTGCACATCTGTTCGACGTCCCTTTTTGAAAACGGGGGTGACCTGTGCCCTTTTGCAATCCTTTGGAATGCTACGCTTCTCTAGAGACCTACGGTACACCGCTGCAAGAAGGGAGGCAAGTTCCTTCGCGTACTCTGTGTAATTTCGAACTGGTATCCCATCAGGTCCAGCGGCCTTTCCTCTTTTGAGCGTTTTTAATTGTTTCTCTATCCCTCTGTCGTCTATTTCGATTTCTACCATTTTGTCGTATGTGCGACAATCTAGAGAAGGAACTACAGTGCAGTCTTCCTCTGTGAAACAGCTTTGGAAAAAGACATTTAGTATTTCGGCCTTTAGTCTGTCATCCTCTGTTTCAGTACCATTTTGGTCACAGAGTGTCTGGACATTTTGTTTTGATCCACCTACCGCTTTGACATAAGACCAAAATTTCTTAGGATTTTCTGCCAAGTCAGTACATAGAACTTTACTTTCGAATTCACTGAACGCCTCTCGCATAGCCCTCCTCACACCACATTTCGCTTCGCGTAATTTTTGTTTGTCTGCAAGGCTTTGCCTATGTTTATGTTTACTGTGAAGTTCCCTTTGCTTCCGCAGCAGTTTTCTAACTCGGTTGTTGTACCACGGTGGTTCTTTTCCATCTCTTAC